>NW_024720343.1:0-1291 GCF_018991925.1 Homarus americanus
AGCTAGAAGAAGAGAGGTCACCACGAGGTCAGGTCTTAAATAGCGAGGGTAGTGCCGTAGGCGTGGCTTAGTAGTTGACCTCCGTGATGTATGGCGGCGGCTGGTTGACCCAGACCACGAGGCATACACTGGGGAATTGCAGGGTCGGCTACTCAGCGACAAACAGCCTTTGTAGGGAGAAATCCACTACAACGTCACCTGGTAATAAAGCCTACAGTTACATACAGTTTATTGTTTTATCGACCCAACCAAGTCAGATCAGTTAAGCTTAGATAAGATTATGTTAGATTAGGTTAGCAAGGTATTGTAGTGGCTCTGTGGGGAACGGGTTGTTTATGTTCACACCTCAGGATGGGATGGAGAAAAGGAAACTCACAATGTGCTCTCTGTATACATTTTGTATTGGTGTACAATGCAGCTTGGTGCTGGGAAGTGGCAGCGTGGTTACAAGCGTGATGTAGAGAGAGCTGGTTGGTGAGGGTGCTCAGAGAGGACAGCTTGTGGGTCGCCATGCTCGCTGGCGGAGCGAGCGCCAGGCAGCAGCGGAGGAGGAGGTGTAGCTTGCTGGTTGGTTGGTGTAGGTAGAAAGAGAGAGGTCACCACGAGGTCAGGTCTTAAATAGCGGGGTGAGGCGGCTTAAGAAGTTGACCCCGCCCGTGGGCGACGCTGGTTGACCTAGACCACGAGGCATACACTGTGGAATCCGCGGGTCGGCTACTCAGCGACAAACAGCGTTTGTAGGGGAGAAATCCACTCCCAACTGAGCCCGGCCGCGCGCCTACCAGCCAATCAGCGTACAGCCATGAACATGAACATGAAATGCTAGTGACAGGGGGAAGGAGGTTCAGGACGCGGCCAGGAGGCGGTGACAGAGTCAGGCTAGCGTCAGGTCAAGCGTCAGGTGCGTGTTTGGGTTGGGCCAGATTTCAGTGCTTGGTCGCTTGATTGTGTGTGTTGTTTTCTTGTGTGGAGGAGATGTCTTTATTCCTTCTTAGCTTGATGTAGATTTCCTTTCTTTCTAACTCTCCTCCTTTCTTGCTCTCTTTGGAAGTGTCCATTCATTTGTGTTTTGGGTCTTGTTGTTCGTCTTCCTCGTGTCTTATGTCCTCATAGGTGGAAGAAGTCGGAGATGGTGAGGTTGACCACGTGGGCTTCAGCCCACTGGCCTCGGTGTTCTTGATCCGTGTGGCGGGTGTCTTTTCTGTGTTTTTTCTTGTGTTTTTCTTTTCTTGTGTTTTTTCTTGTGTTTTTCTTTTTCTGCTCTTTTTCTTGGGTTTTTTCTGCTGGTTTT
>NW_024720344.1:0-11731 GCF_018991925.1 Homarus americanus
ACATACATACATACATACACACACACACACACACACACACACATACAGTCGGCCCTTAACATACGCGGGGGCTACGTAACAGAGATACCCGTTGATGTTAAAAATCCGCGTATTTTTGCCCCCCCCCCCAAAACCCTGGCCCTCCCATGTCCTTATTTACCGTATATACCTATGTGTAGTTCGAGTTTTTAAGACCAAATTATTTGGCAAAAAATTGGGGGTCGACCTCTAAATGGGTAATAATTTCGTTAGGTTGAAAAATATTTACCAGTAACTACCAGTAAACAATGGAAACGATTCACCAACGCACCACCAGCTGTGAGTGTCGGTACAGTTGCCAGGGCAGATCACTTGCGTCATCATAGCAAGCCCAAGTAGCCAAATCCATGGTATGGTAGCACAGGATGATGTAAAACATAAAGTATTCGTTTATTAAAGTGTATTTATAGATACTGTACATAAATTTTTGTTCATTACATTTGAAACATCAATCTTTGTTAATTAAATTTGAAACCAAAGAAAACTACGATACCGTATTTTCATTAAAATATTACATCACAAGTATATTTTACCTTAACTGTGACTGAATGAATATATTCTCGGAAATAAATATGGAAATGTAATATTTTTGCTGGAATGACGTACATATTACAGTGGAAAGTGGGATAAAATCATGACGAAAACAATGACTTTCGCTTTCTTTCGTTGTTCAAAAGATTTTACCGTAATCGCTTTTCGAATGGTTTTCAGTTAAAAAACTGTTGTACTCGTACTGTATTACAATAATATTCTATCCTATCATTAGCCTCATAATCCCACAACTGAAAACCATTCGAAAAGCGATTACATTAACATCTTTTGAACGAAAGAAAGAGAAAGTCATTGCTTTCGTCACAATTTTATCCCACTTTCCACTGTAATACGTACATCATTTCAGCAAAAATATTACATTTCCATGTTCTCAGAAATAAATGGTAGTTTTGTTAAAACGTAATGTACAGGATTTAATATTACAATGCAAAAATAGCGATAAAAACAATTAATACACCCGTAATGTACTGGCTGGCATCTCCACTCGTCCCTGCTCCCGCCAGTCACCTCCTATCCCTCCGCCTCCTCCACATCGTCACTACTGTTGTATTACAATAATATTCTATCCTAATTCACTTGAATAAATACTACGATACCATATTTCTGAATATTTTCATTAAAATCCATCAAAATCATTTTCCTTGTCATCGTCTTCAACACCAAACAGCTCCTCCCAGTCTTCTCCTTGAACAGGGCTAGAGGGTACGTGTTTTTCGAATCATTTTCAGTTAAAAAAATGTTACATCACATGTATATTTTACCTAAACTGCGCCCGAATGAATATATTCTCAGAAATAAATAGTAGTTTTGCTGAAACGTGATGTATTTCAATGTAAAATAGGATAAACTACATGACGAAAATAAAAGACTTTACCTAGCCTTCCGATGTTCAAGAGATGTTACTCATTTTTATAATAGTTTTCAGTTAAAATACTGTTATATTACAATGATATTCTACTCATACTGTGCTTGATATAATGCATTCACGGAAATGTAATGTTTTTGCTGAAATGACGTACGTATTCCAGTGGAAAGTGGGATAAAATCGTGACGAAAACAATGACTTGCTTTCTTTCGTTCAAAAGATGTTACCGTAATCGCTTTTCGAATGATTTTCAGTTAAAAAAAACTGTTGCATCACAAGTGAATTAGGATAGAATATTATTGTAATACAAAAGTTTTTTAACTGAAAACCATTCGAAAAGTGATTACGGTAACATCTTTTGAACGAAAGAAAGCGAAAGTCATTGCTTCCGTCACTTTCCACTGTAATACGTACGTCATTTCAGCAAAATATTACATTTCCATATTCTCAGAAATAAATAGTAGTTTTGCTGAAATGTATTGTATTTCAATGTAAATTAGGATAAACTACATGAAAACAAAAGACTTTACCTAACCTTCCGATGTTCAAGATATGTTACTCGTTTTTTTAATAGTTTTCGGTTAAAATACTGTTATACTAGTGATATTCTATTCATACTGTGCTTGATATAATACATTCACGGAAATGTAATATTTTTGCAACTACAATGCTGATGTCAACACAAGCGATGTTACAGCGAGACTGACTGAGTGAGGGAGAGCTATGCGTGTGTGTGTGTGAGGTTGCGGGAGCAGGCGGTGTCCTGTCCTGCGCGGGTTGAATGGCGCGCGATTTGAATGTACTTCAATTACTTCAATGTACAGAATATTCCTCCGGCGGGGCAATCCCCGTATTTGCAAATCCGTGTATGCTAAACCCGCGTATGTTAAGGGCTGACTGTATATATATATATATATATATATAACCCACACACATATATATATTACCCCCACACACACATATACTGTAACCCAGCCCAGACATGGGGTCATTTATGAATTGAATTGGATTTGATTAAAAGAATCAGTGAATTGGAATTGAAGAAATACAAAATTAATTGAATTGATATGAATTGGTGTAATGATTTGATGTGAATTGATAAAATATTATATCATACTGTAATATGCATCTTCATTTTTTTGCAATAATTAACTTATATTCAAATAGAAACTAAAATATACAGTTAGCTAGCACAAATAATATGTTAAAAATATATCAAGTGATGGCATGGCATCTCATGAAAGATGGCATGGAGAAAGATGGCCAGATCAAGCAAATTCTTGCAAAAGTATCAAAGCTCGTCATCTTCTGCAGGAAATCAACAGTGGCTGCAGAAGTGCTCTCAAATGAATTCAAGCTCCAGATGATAACATGTACAAGCTGGAATAGCCAGTTGACGATGATGAGGTCAGTACTTCGAGTTTCACCTAAGTGTGGGACAAACATGACACTCCCTACAAGCTGAAGGAGTATGAGCTGAACACCATAAAGGATGTATATCTGTGATATACTCGAGCCATTTGAGTACTGTATGTGACTAATCAGATTCAGGGACAAAACATGGTGACATTAGTCTGGTAGGTAACTGTGTTCGTGGTCTTCGGGCTTCTTTAGCTTGTCTTCATGAAGTGTATAAAAGCAAGCTTGTTTCTGTACTTCAGTTCTTAACAGAGACTCGTCTGAATAAGTTTGAGTCTATGGAGGCTTTCCAGCTAGCTGCCACCTTAGACCCACGTTACAAGCTGGACTGGTGTCATGACTATGACAATGAAGTGCAAGACATTTGTGACCTGACTTTGAAATACAATGTTGATCCTATAACAACAGACACTTCCCCTGCTGAACCACCACCGATGAAGAGGAACAAATTCTTTGCCCTGGCCAACCAGTCTTCTACACCAAGACCAACTCCATCATAAACTGAGGTCTCACTCTACCTCAACCAGCCATGTCTACAGGAAGATGGTGATCACCTTAGCTACTGGAAGGCCAAGCAACCTGAGTTTCCCGTCCTCACCAGACTTGCAGCAAAGTACCTGGCCATTCTTGCTACATCGGCTCCTGTGGAACGACTGTTCTCCATTGCTGGCAAGCTCTTCAGGCCAGAGAGGTGCAATTTAAGTGATAAAAGATTTGAGCAACTTATGATGATCTGATGCAATCCTCAGTAACTTGGACTCATTCATATTTTGTTTACTCATACAAAGAATTAAACCATTTGAACTCTTGGTTGGTAAATAATGTGATTGGTTTGTGTGGTAGAGCATTTTTGATAAAAATAAAGAAGTTAATTTGAAACCTCGAATTTTAATTTTTTTCTTTAGATTAATGGTAGATTAGAATTGATTTTGAATTGAAAAGCATTTGAATTGAATTGAATGAAATATCGACCATAATGAATTGAATTGGAATTGAAAACCTTGTAAATTTAATTGAATTGGAATTAAAGATTTTTTTTATGAATGAATTGAATTGGAATTGATTAGTAATTCAAATTTTATTCTGTATTGGAATTAAATTGAACAGACAAAAATGAATTGACCCCATCTCTGAGCGTAAATTAAACCCACACACACACACACACATATAACCCACACACATATATAACCAACACACATATATAACCAACACACATATATATAAACCACACGCACATATATACTGTATAACCCACACACATATATATATATATATATATATATATATATATATATATATATATATATATATATATATATATATATATATATATATATATATATATATATATATATATATATATACATATATATACACATATACACATATTATATACATACACATACACATATATACATATATACATATACACACATATGTTATGCCATTTGTAAAGAAAACACATATATGTGTATATATGTGTATATATATATGTGTATATATATATGTGTATATATATGTATATATATATATATATATATATATATATATAAATATATAAATATATATATATATATATATATATATATATATATATATATATATATATATATATATATATATATATATATATATTAGGGGGCAGGGAAAAAACACTTTTATTTGAGTTGCAGGCTGCACTTTTCAGGCATCGTTTGTATGGCTGTAACAAACACCTGTGCAAAATTTCATGCCATTTCATGCATACTTACCCTGCCGCATCGCGAACGACTTTTTGTCAACTTTTAGTGTATACCAAAAATTAGGTGTCATTTAATGTTTTCCAGGATAATGATAAATTTTACATGGGTGACATCGATTTAATTCACATGTTATTTTACAGGTACACCGTATAGAAAATCATTACAAGTTCATATTGAAATTCTTTTTTGTGCAGAACCTTGGCATCATTTTCCTAGACAATAATCTTTGCCTAATATATCCATCTCTCGATTCGTATCCCGTCACTTCAGTGCAAGCTTCAGTCATCACTTTTATGCCTCTCTCGACCGCCTGAGTGCTGTTTGGTCACTTGGGCACCACTAATGGTGTCTCAAGAATGTCATTAACCTGTAGATTTGACAGAGAAGCAATGTAAGGAGGCTCAGTCTTGAGTTCATTCCTCCAGTTAATCATGGAATGATAGTTTTTTGCTTGCCACTTTAGTTTCGGAGTCACCACCTTTCTCATGTTGACTACAGGAGGCACATCCTCATTCCCATCTCCATCTTTACCCTCCTCATCAGTATAGTTTAACAAATTCTCGTCAACAGCAGCATCAGAATCTTCCTCCTCCTCTTCAGATCTGCCAGTGCATTCTTCCTTTTGCTGATTCTCCTCTCTAATTTTTCTTATCATTGAGACAGCTTTTTCTCTAACAGTCATGTCCTCATCTGCACACATACCAAGAAGAAGTTGATCTGTGTGGGCGAAGTATGCATTTCTCTGGACAGCCTTCTTCACTATCGTCTCCTCCTCACTATTCAGGTGTTTCATATATAGCAGGGACTGGAATACGTTCCTTGAGCCGTGTGTTACGTAAGGGTGTATCTTGATGTAAAACCACATTGGAGCACTGAACTTTATTATTGTAATGACAATTCTTTTCAACTCATGGCTGGGTCTTGATGTTGCTACATACAGCCTGAGGATTCTACTCCATAAGGTGTTCCACCTTGACACACAGGGAGGACCTGGCTCAATAGCAGCCAAGTCATCTTCAACAACACCTGTGATAACTCCTTTACAAATCCTATACAGGTATTTCTGATCCCAGGACAGATCTTTCTCCACTTCATCATTAAACACAGGGAAATCAGGGAAACTGACTGGCTGGAAGGCGACAACTGGAAGCTCAGACAAAGACTCCTTGATCTGCTTTCCAATGGGACCACGCCAATGCTCAGGACCACTTGGTTTACCATCATAGTGATAAAAAACCGCGGAAAGGCAGCTCATTTCCGTGAAGCTGACATATGAAATAATGGAGCGGGTGACCAAGTAACATTTCAAGATGATGAATGACTCCATTTTCTGATCCTACATTTACATTGGTTCCATCACAACCAACACACACAATGGGCTGCTGGGTTAGATTTTTCTCCACCAGAAACTCGTGAATAGTTTTGGCAATCTGCTTTCCGTGTCCAGTCTTGGGAGTCACATGTGTGAGATATTCATTGCCAGGCTCAACCATGATGACATAATGATCTTTCACCATCATCCTCGAACTCCATTTCTCGGTCTTCTCATTCTTTATCATCACACGAGTGGCGGTCTTCTTACCATCAAAATAGAGTGACGTCAAATTATCTAAACTAGCCATCTCAATTTCTTGCCTCTTAAATCGGTATTTTTGTCTCGCATCCTGCAGCTTATGTGGTCCAATAACCTGACTCTTGTCATCCTTTGTGATAATGCCATAGTCAGTTAAGGTGGCAGTAGCAATGGCAGCTCCAGCATAATCACTAATCAAGTATCGGTCACAAGCGGCAGCCAGTGTAGGGAGTCTTGTCCGGTTCTGTGAACTGGTGTCTGTCAGAGCCCTTGGATCAGAAAAGGCTGATAATCAATATAGACATAGCACCATACTCATCTGCAACAAGACAACTTAAATGAAATAAGAGATATGAAAAAAAGTTGATAAACACTGAACAGAACATTGCACCGCCACAGCGGCTGTTTGGCTAGTACTGTAGGTAAATTTAAAAATTTCAGTAGAAAATGCGGCAGACTAAACCTCGACATATCAGCTTCAAATTTGGCATGGAGTCTTAGATATGTATAAGGAACAATGCCTGAAGAGTGCAGCTTTGAGCAAAATTTCACTGCCCCCTAATATATATATATATTAGGGGGCAGTGAAATATATATATATATATATATATATATATATATATATATATATATATATATATATATATATATATATATATATATATATATATATATATATATATATATATATATATATATATATATATATATATATATATATATATATATATATATATATATATATATATATATATTTAAGGGGAAAATCCTCCCCTTTAAAGGAAACACTTACGCGAGCCTCCACTTTTCCCCCCACCCCTCTGCCCCTCTGCCCCTCCCCATTCACTCCTTTAGGAGCATTAAGATTACAACGAAGACTTCCACGTGCACAATAGAACAATAAGTACCATAACCCCCTCCATCCAACCCCTCCTTCCTCCCATAACCCCTCACCTCCACCCCCACCCCCTCTCCCCTCCCCCACCCATAACCCCCTACCTCCAACCCCCTACCTCCAACCCCCTACCCCCTCTATCTCTCCATGGCGCACTGTTAACTTGAGCCGGTCTAATTGAAACAGATAATAACGTTATTGAAAAAACTCTCTCGGAAAGACAGTGCAGTACTGAAATGTGACTGAAAGGAAAAGCTAATCTCGAAACTAATCCGTGAATAATGTAATATGGGATGATAGTTAAAAAAGGAAAGCATCTCTCTCTCCCACTTATTTTTCTCTCCTTCCCTTTCTTTCCCCTTTCTCTCTCGCTCTCTCCCTCTTTTTTTCCACTACTCTCTTTCCCTTTCTTCTTCCTTCAATCTCTCTTTCCCTTTCTTTTCCCCTTCTCTCTCTATTTCTCTCTCTCTCTCTCTCTCTCTCTCTCTCTCTCTCACATGGAATAAAAAAATGGAATACCTTTTGTTTTACTTAGGATGGGAAAACAAAACAAAGCATTACTTGAAAGCAAAAAATGTCATAGCTACTGATGAACAAGGATTTATAGAACTTGTGCCTAAAGAACAATAGATTTTAAATTCATTCCCTTAGAACTGTAAGTTTTAGAACGCTACCCCATGAAGAACATTTATAGAAACCTCCCTCATGAAGAACATTAGGAACGCCCCCTATAAAGAACATTAGGAACGTCCCCCATAAAGAACATTAGGAACGTCCCCCATAAAGAACATTAGGAACGTCCCCCATAAAGAAAATTAGGAACATCCCCCATGAAGAACAGTTATAGAAACCAGAAAAACAATAGATTTTTTTTTCTCGGAGGGTTTTGATAAAGCAAAGTTCAGAGGTGGAAAAAGAAGGTCGAGCTAATGAGGTCAATCATGCAAATAGGTGGGCACAAAACTTCCCTCCGCCGGATATTCTAAACTTAAATCAGCAAGAAAAATCAAGGTAGACGGCGACCAGGGCGGGATAATATAGGGAAAAAGGCGGGGGGGGGGATATCTGGGGAAAATTGGATAGACGATAGAGTGATATAAGGGAAAGATGATGAAAATCTGGGGAAAATTAGTACATGATTGGGAGATATGGGGAAAACAAAGGAAATTTGAGGAGAGAGGGAAATATGAGGGAAAGACGGGTGAAACCAAGGGAAATTTGGGGTACATGGCGGGGAAATATGGGGAAATTAGATGGAGGGGAAATAATTAGATGCAAGATAAGAAGATATGGTAAAATAACGAAGGAAATCTGCGGATATTTGCTTACATTTCAGGGAAACACAAGGAAAAATATGACACAAGAAAAGGAAAGTAAATCTGGGGAACATAAGGAAAATGCGTACACCGACAGGGAAATGTAGGGAAAAACAGACACCCTAGGTAAATTTTTACAAACTCACAGGGAAACAGGGAAAAAAAATTGGGAAAATTTTACAAACTGGCTGGGGAAACAGGGAAAAAACTAGGGAAAATTTTATACACTGGCAGGGAAAAATAGGAGAGGAAATGTGGGGATATGTGAGAGTTGAAGAATAAAAATATCATCATAGCGATTTAAAAGAATTCCCTTGAGGTGTTGTTTTATAGAAGAAAGTAACACACGTAGGAATAAAAATAGAGAAGAGGAATGAAAGTAAAACACGTAGAAAGCAAAAAGAAATAGAGAAAATAACCAAATAAACAACGAAAAGATTATATGCACATTAAATGAGTATGAAAAAAACAAAGTTCAAGCGGCGAAAATAAACGAAAAATTTAAACGAAAAGCAAATGAGTGAAAGTATACGAAATAAGATAAAAGAAAAAATGGAAGGAGAAGAGATAATGAATGAAAAATAAATGAGTATAAAGAGGAAACATGAAAAATGAAAATGAGAACCGTGAAGATTACTGGACAGGAGGGAGAGGATAGGTAGGAAAAAAAATATAAGGATACCGTAGGAAGGAACTAGACAAACCTGAGGAAAATGTGGGAGGGAGAGAATCCGATATATAAGAAAAATAAATATTATGTGAAAAAGGAAAAATGTCACAAAAATATCGTAAGATTTTGCGAACCAACCTAGGAGGAAACTTAAAGGGAGAGTGTCAGAGGGAGAGAGAGAGCGAGAGATAAAAACAGACTGACAGACAGCCAGAGAGAGAGAGAGACAGATAAGCAACAATACAGACAAGCAACAATACAGACAAGCAACAATACAGACAGACAGACAGACAGGCAGACAGACAGAGATAGATAAGAATGAAAACGAAAGAGGATAGGAAAACAAAACAATAAGAGAGAGAGAGAGAGAGAGAGAGAGAGATCAAGAAAAATCTAAGGAAAATCAACAAACTAGAAAGTCAAGGAAAATATAGTGATTAGGACATAAGTAGAAGAATAATCTAGAAAAGCGACACTAATCCTGGGAAATCCAAAAAGAGACTAACTAAATCTCATTCAAATCCAAGAAAATCAAGTCAATTTAACAAAAAACAGGAGAGAAATCAAGGAAAATTGGTCAGGAATTTGGATGACATTACCAGAGAGAGACTGCCAGATATGGAACCGTAAAACACAAAAGTGAATGTAATTTATAATATTGCTGTGAAATGATGTTGGTGTGGCGGTGAAGAGACATTTTTTTTTTAACTGCTGATGTAGATTGAAATATTCTTGCCAAGTGTGATGTAAGAATGAATAGTTTTGTAAAATATGGCGTAACGTTGAAATGGTTTTATAAATTATGATGTAAGAATCGTGAGTTTCGTAAAATATAGCGTTAAATAGTTTTGTAAATCGTTGGTGTAACGTTGAAATGGTTTTGTAAATTGTGATTCAGAATCAATAGGTTTGTAAAATATAGCATTAAAAGGTTTTGTAAATCGATGAAGCCTTAAAATGATTGGGAAAAATCCTTGTGTAATTTGAGTGAGGTAAAAAGAAATAAGGATTTAAGTGGACACCGTTAAATTTTACAGGATAAAGTGAACTCTAGTATTTAAGTGGAAGATTTTAAGTGAATTATAGGATTCAAGTGGTTATTGTTAAGTGATTTACGGAATAAAGTATACTATGACACTTAAGTGGAGAATCATAATAAGTTTTGAAATTTAAGAAATAAAGGTGAATAAAGAGGACAGTAAGATCTTAAGGTAATGTATAGTGTAAAAAATAGATAGTACTTTGTAAATTATGTAGTAAAATAGCTTGCATTATGTAAATTATGTATAAAATAAGATGGCACTCTGTAAATTACAGATAAACACTGTGTAAAATATAAAATCAACTGGATAATATCACGTATATAATGGGATCTTAGATAGAGTAAGTTATAGAAAATGTAAAAAAACAGAGTGCTTAATTAAACTCTCATTATGTAAATTGTGATGCATACCGAACAGAGCTTCGTGTAAAGAGCAAGGAAAAGAATTATGAATAAGACTTTGTTAACACTGAGTGATATATATATTCCTATAGATGGACTTGGCTAATAAAAGCCTTACGAGAAATATATTATGTGTAACTTTATTAACTATAGAGAGAGAAGGACAGACATATGTATTGGCAAAGAGAAATAGACAAATAGACTGACACAAGGAGAGAGAGAGAGAGAGAGAGAGAGAGAGAGAGAGAGAGAGAGACACTCTCAGTTCCAGAGTTCCCCCAAACAGGTAAAAACCGGGCGAGGGAGAGACTTTAAGACGGGAAAATTTTCGGGCAGAAAAACGCACGATCGTTGAGGTTATTAAGAGACGCCAGCTGAACTAGAGTGTGTTTTAAAACAATGCGTCTTGCAGGGAGGAATTTTACCTCAGGAACTCTTCGGTAAAAGTAACAATACTTGGAAGAGTTACTGAGTTACTTAACCGTGAAATATATATAATATATTGAGTCACTGAGGCTCACGAGGACGATGGTTTGTCTTTTGTTTTTACGTGATATCAAAAGCTTCTGTTCCTTGAGGAGAAAGTCAAATAGGGACGAGTTATTCTTCTTTCTTCAGTAAAATCCTGGAGAGAATATACCTGAGTCTCCAATTGGTTGTTCACCTTTGACCGTAGGGCGGGGCTGGGAGGTCCCTTCCTGTCAAAACACAGAATATAAAGGACCCATTTTGCATATCTGGAGATCATTAAGGAAACCCGTTTTTTTTTTTAATTTCAAAGCCAAAAAATTAATCTGGGGTTACAGAACGAAGTCTTTTATAAACAAGGAAACCTAATCTGTCGAACCAGTATCGTCTTCGACATTTTTCCCCGGAGGAGCATCTCATTTGCATGGGTTAAAAATATGTTTTTCTTTTGTAGTAATTAAGAGGATCATAGGCTATATGCACTCACCCTGTACAAAATAAGAAACATTTCCATCATCTATAATAATTCTATATAAAGTGATGTCTGGCCCATAACATCCAGGAATTATATTTGTCATTTCCGAGACGTTTAAGAAATACAGCAACTTGTCAAAAGGTTTTTTGCTGTCGAATTCCTCTAACAATTTTTCGCAGCTCCACTAGAGCCGAGGAGTCACTTGTCTCGCCCGCCGGCCTCTCATAAAACCAATTTTCCACCGGAATATAAAAAGTACTTTCAGTAATTAAC
>NW_024720345.1:0-17760 GCF_018991925.1 Homarus americanus
CGATCAGGGGACTTTGCTATACTTGATCAGGGGGCTTTGTTATACTTGATGAGGGGACTTTGTTATACTCGATCACGGGACTTTGTTATACTCGATCAGGGGCCTTTGTTATACTCGTTCAGGTGGCTTTGTTATACTCGGTCAGGTGACTTTGTTATACTCGATGAGGGGGCTTTGTTATACTCTATCAGCGGACTTTGTTATACTAGATCAGTGGACTTTGTTATACTCGATCGGGGGACTTTGTTATACTCGTTGAGGGGACTTTGTTATCCTCGATCAGGGATCTTTGGTATACTCGTTCAGGGGGCTTTGTTATACTCGATCAGGGGACTTTGTTATACTCGATCAGGGATCTTTGATATACTCGTTCAGGGGGCTTTGTTATACTCGGTCAGGTGACTTTGTTATACTCGATGAGGGGGCTTTGTTATACTCTATCAGGGGACTTTGTTTTACTCGATAAGGGGACTTTAATATACTCGATCAGGGGACTTTGTTATACTCGTTCAGGGGACTTTGTTATACTCGATCAGTAGATTTTGTTATACTCGATGAGGGGCCTTTGTTGTACTCGATTAGGGGCCTTTGTTGTACTCGATCACGGGACTTTGCTATACTCGATCAGGGGCCTTCGTTATACTCGTTGAGGGGGCTTTGTTATACTCGGTCAGGTGAGTTTTATATACTCGATGAGGGGGCTTGTTATACTCTATCAGGGGACTTTGTTATACTCGATTAGGGATCTTTGTTATACTCGTTCAAGGGGCTTTATTATACTCGGTCAGGTGAATTTGTTATACTCGATGAGGGGGCTTTGTTATACTCTATCAGGGGACTTTGTTATACTCGATAAGGGGACTTTAATATACTCGATCAGGGGACTTTGTTATACTCGTTCAGGGGACTTTGTTATACTCGTTCAGGGGACTTTGTTATACTCGATCAGGGATCTTTGTTATACTCGTTCAGGGGGCTTTGTTATACTAAGTCAGGTGACTTTGTTATACACGATGAGGGGGCTTTGTTATACTCTATCAGGGGACTTTGTTATACTCGATCAGGGATCTCTGTTATACTCGTTGAAGGGGCTTTGTTATACGCGATCAGGGGACTTCCTTACACTCGATCAGGGGAATTTGTTATTTTCGATCAAGGGGCTTTGTTATATTCGATTAGGGGACTTTGTTATACTCGATCAGGGGACTTTGTTATACCCGATCAGTTGACTTTGTTTTACTCGATCAAGGGGCTTTGTTATACTCGATTAGGGGACTTTGTTATAGTTGATGAGGGCAGATCAGTGGACTTTGTTATACTCGATCAGGGGACTTTAATATACTCGATCAAAGGACTTTGCTATACTCGATGAGGGGCCTATGTTATACTTGATCAGGGGACTTTGTTATACACAATCAGGGGACTTTGTTTTACTCGATCAGGGGCCTTTGTTATACTCGATCAGGGGACGTTGTTATACACAACCAGGGGACTTTGTTATACTCGATCAGGGGCCTTTGTTATACTCGATCGAGGGACTTTATTATACTCAATCTGGGGCTTTGTTATACTCGAACAGGGGCCTTTGTTATATTCGATCGGGACTTTGATATACTCGATCAGGGGACTTTGTTATACTCGATTAGGGGCCTTTGTTATATTCGATGAGGAGCCTTTGTTATACTCGATTAGGCGACTTTGTTATACTCGATCAGGGGTCATTGTTGTACTCGATCAGGGGGCTTTGTTGTACTCGATCAGGGGCCATTGTTATACTCGATAAGGGGCCATTGTTATACACGATCAGGGAACTTTGTTATACTCGATAAGGGGACTTTGTTATACTCGATGAGGGGCTTTGTTATACTTGATCAGGGGACTTTGTTATACTCGATCAGGGGACTTTGTTATGCTCGATGAAGGGTCTTTGTTATACTGGATCAGTGGACATTGTTATACTCTATCAGGGGACTTTGTTATACTCGATGAGGGGCCTTTGTTTTACTCTATCAGGGGACTTTGTTATACTGGATCTGGGGACTTTGTTATACTCGATCAGTTTTCTTTGTTATTCCTGATGAGTGGACTTTGTTATACTCGACCAGGGGCCTTTGTTGTACTCGATCAGAGGCCTTTGTTATACTCGATAAGGGGCAGTTGTTATACTCGATTAGGGGACTTTGTTATACTCGATCAGGGGACTTTGTTATACCTGATCAGGGCTCTTTGTTATACTCGATGAGGGGACTTTGTTATACTCGATCAGGGGGCTTTGTTATACTTGATCAGGGGACTTTGTTATACTAGATGAGTGGACTTTATTATACTCTATCAGGGGACTTTAATATACTCGATCAGGGGACTTTGCCTTACTCGATCAGGGAACATTGTTATCCTCTATCAGGGGACTTTGTTATACTCGATCAGGCATCTTTGTTATACTCGTTCAGGGGGCTTTGTTATACTCGTTCAGGTGACTTTGTTATACTCGGTCAGGTGACTTTGTTATACTCGATGAGGGGGCTTTGTTATACTCTATCAGGGGACTTTGTTATACTAGATCAGTGGACTTTGTTATACTCGATCGGGGGACTTTGTTATACTCGTTGAGGGGACTTTGTTATCCTCGATCAGGGATCTTTGGTATACTGGTTCAGGGGGCTTTGTTATACTCGATCAGGTGACTTTGTTATACTCGATGAGGGGGGCTTTGTTATACTCTATCAGGGGACTTTGTTATACTCGATAAGGGGACTTTAATATACTCGATCAGGGGACTTTGTTATACTCGCTCAGGGGACTTTGTTATACCTGGATAAGGGGACTAATATACCTGATCAGGGGACTTTGTTATACTCGTTCAGGGGACTTTGTTATACTCGATCAGTAGATTTTGTTATACTTGATGAGGGGGCCTTTGTTGTACTAGATTAGGGGCCTTTGTTGTACTCGATCACGGGACTTTGCTATACTCGATCAGGGGCCTTTGTTATACTCGTTGTGGGGGCTTTGTTATACTCGGTCAGGTGAGTTTGTTATACTCGATGAAGGGGCTTGTTATACTCTATGAGGGGACTTTGTTATACTCGATTAGGGATCTTTGTTATACTCGTTCAAGGGGCTTTATTATACTCGGTCAGGTGAATTTGTTATACTCGATGAGGGGGCTTTGTTATACTCTATCAGGGGACTTTGTTATACTCGATAAGGGGACTTTAAGAGCACTAACAGGCCATATAATTTTACTGTAATTTTGGTTATAATTTCGATTAGGACTTTGCTGATATTCAACTAAGGGCCTATTGGTACCGTCAGGTGAATTTGTTATACTCGATGAGGGGACTTTGTTATACTCGTTCAGGGGACTTTGTTATACTCTAACAGGGGACTTTGTTATACTCGATCAGGGATCTTTGTTATACTCGTTCAGGGGGCTTTATTATACTAGGTTAGGTGACTTTGTTATACACGATGAGGGGGCTTTGTTATACTCTATCAGGGGACTTTGTTATACTCGATCAGGGATCTTTGTTATACTCGTTCAGGGGGCTTTGTTATACGCGATCAGGGGACTTCCTTACACTCGATCAGGGGAATTTGTTATTTTCGATCAAAGGGCTTTGTTATACTCGATTAGGGGACTTTGTTATACTCGATCAGGGGACTTTGTTATACCCGATCAGTGGACTTTGTTTTACTCGATCAAGGGGCTTTGTTATACTCGATTAGGGGACTTTGTTATAGTTGATGAGGGGCCTATGTTATACTCGATCAGGGGACTTTGTTATACACAATCAGGGGACTTTGTTTTACTCGATCAGGGCCTCGTTATACCCGATCAGGGACGTTGTTACGGCCACTAAATCAGGGGACTGTGTTATACTCGACCAGGGGCCTTTTGTTGAGTACTCGATCGAGGGGACTTTATTATACTCAATCTGGGGACTTTGTTATACTCGAACAGGGGCCTTTGTTATATTCGATTGGGGACTTTGATATACTCGATCAGGGGACTTTGTTATACTCGATTAGGGGCCTTTGTTATATTCGATGAGGAGCCTTTGTTATACTCGATTAGGCGACTTTGTTATACTCGATCAGGGGTCATTGTTGTACTCGATCAGGGGCCATTGATATACTCGATTAGGGAACTTTGTTATACTCGATAAGGGGACTTTGTTATACTCGCTGAGGGTCTTTGTTATACTGGATCAGTGGACTTTGTTTTACTCTATCAGGGGACTTTGTTATACTGGATCTGGGGACTTTGTTATACTCGATCAGTTTTCTTTGTTATTCTTGATGAGTGGACTTCGTTATACTCGACCAGGGGCCTTAGTTGTACTCGATCAGAGGCCTTTGTTATACTCGATAAGGGGCAGTTGTTATACTCGATTAGGGGACTTTGTTATACTCGATCAGGGGACTTTGTTATACCTGATCAGGGCTCTTTGTTATACTCGATGAGGGGACTTTGTTATACACGATTAGGGGGCTTTGTTATACTTGATCAGGGGACTTTGTTATACTAGATGAGTGGATTTTGTTATACTCGATCAGGGGACTTTAATATACTCGATCAGGGGACTTTGCCTTACTCGATCAGGGAACTTTGTTATCCTCTATCAGGGGACTTTGTTATACTCGATCAGGCATCTTTGTTATACTCGTTCAGGGGGCTTTGTTATACTCGTTCAGGTGACTTTGTTATAGTCGATAAGGGGGCTTTGTTATACTCGATCAGGGGCCTTTGTTATACTCGATGAGGGGATTCTTGCTATACTCGATCAGGAATTTGCTATTCTCGATCAGGGGCCATATACCTGGATAAGGGCCTTGCCACTCGATCAGGGCCTTTGTTGTACTCGATCACGGGACTTTGTTATACTCGATCAGCCTGTATTACACTCGATCAGGAAACTTTGCTATACTCGATAAAGGGCCTTTGTTATACTCGATCAGGGATCTTTGTTATACTCGTTCAGGGGGCTTTGTTATACTCGGTCATGTGACTTTGTTATACTCGATGAGGGGGCTGTGTTATACTCTATCAGGGGACTTTGCTATACTCGATCAGGGAAGTTTGTTATACTCGATAAGGGGCCTTTGTTATACTCGATGAGGGGACTTTCTTATACTCGATCAAGGGAATTTGTTATACTCGATCGGGGACTTTGTTTTACTCGATCAGGGGACTTTGTTATACTCGATCAGGGGACTTTGTTATAGTTGATCAGGGCAGATCAGTGGAATTTGTTATACTAGATGAGGGACTTTAATATACTCGATCAGGGGACATTCCTATACTCGATGAGGGGACTTTGTACATACTCGATCAGGGGATTTTGTTATACTCGATCAGGGGCCTTTGTTATACTCGATCAGGGGACTTTGTTATACTTGATCAGGGGACTTTGTTATACTAGATCAGTGGACTTTGTTATACTCGATCAGGGGACTTTAATATACTCGATGAAGGGGCTTTGTTATACTCGATCAGGGGACTTTGTTTTACCCGATCAGGCGACTTTGTTATACTCGATCAGAGGACTTTGTTATACTCGATCAGGGATCTTTGTTATACTCTATCAGGGGACTTTGTTATACTCGATCAGGTATCTTTGTTATAATCGTTCAGGGGGCTTTGTTATACTCGTTCAGGTGTACTTTGTTATACTCGATCAGGGAACTTTGTTATACTCGATCACGGGACTTTGCTATACTCGATCAGGGGCCTTTGTTTTACTCGTTGAGGGGGCTTTGTTATTCTCGGTCAGGTGAGTTTGTTATACTCGATGAGGGGGCTTGTTATACTCTATCAGGGGACTTTGTTATACTCGATTAGGGATCTTTGTTATACTCGTTCAAGGGGCTTTATTATACTCGGTCAGGTGAATTTGTTATACTCGATGAGGGGGCTTTGTTATACTCTATCAGGGGACTTTGTTATACTCGATAAGGGGACTTTAATATACTCGATCAGGGGACTTTGTTATACTCGTTCAGGGGACTTTGTTATACTCGATCAGGGATCTCTGTTATACTCGTTCAAGGGGCTTTGTTATACGCGATCAGGGGACTTCCTTACACTCGATCAGGGGAATTTGTTATTTTCGATCAAGGAGCTTTGTTATACTCGATGAGGTGACTTTGTTATTCTCGATTAGGGGAATTTGTTATACTTGATTAGGGGACTTTGTTATACTCGATCAGGGGACTTTGCTATACTCGATCAGGGGACTTTGCTATACTCGATAAGGGGGCTTTTTTATACCCGATAAGGGGCCTTTGTTATACTCGATGAGGGGACTTTGTTATTCTCACTTAGGGGAATTTGTTATACTTGATTAGGGGACTGTTATACTTGATCAGGGGATTTTGTTATACTCGATGAGGGGGCTTTGTTATTCTCGATTAGGGGAATTTGTTATACCTGATTAGGAGACTTTGTTATAGTCGATCAGGGGACTTTGCTATACTCGATCAGGGGAATTTGTTATACTTGATTAGGGGACTTTGTTATAGTCGATCAGGGGACTTTGCTATACTCGATCAGGGGCCTTTGTTGTACTCGATGAGGGGCCTTTATTGTACTCGATCAGGGGCCTTTGTTGTACTCGATCACGGGACTTTGTTATACTCGATCAGGGGCCTTTATTACACTCGATCAGGAAACTTTGTTATACTCGTTCAGGGGGCTTTGTTATACTCGATCAGGGGACTTTAATATACTCGATGGGGGGGCTTTGTTATACTCGATGAGGGGACTTTGTTATTCTCGATTAGGGGAATTTGTTATACTTGATGAGGGGACTTTGTTATACTCGATCACGGGACTTTGTTATACTCGATCAGGGGCCTTTGTTATACTCGATAAGGGGCCTTTTTTATACTCGATTAGGGGACTTTGTTATTCTCGATTAGGGGAATTTGTTATACTTGATCAGGGGACTTTGTTATACTCGATCAGGGGACTTTGCTATACTCGATCAGGGAGCTTTGTTATACTCGATAAGGGGCTTTTTGTTATACTTTCGATGAGGGACTTTGTTATTCTCGATTAGAATTTGTTATACTTGATCAGGGGACTTTGTTATACTCGTCAGGGGGTTTATATACTCGATCAGGGGGCTTTGTTATACTCGATAAGGGGCCTTTGTTATACTCGATGAGGGACTTTGGTATTCTCGATTGGGGAATTTGTTATACTTGATGGGGACTTTGTTATACTCGATCACGGGACTTTATTATACTCGTCAGGGGCCTTTGTTATACTCGTTCGGGTGGCTTTGTTATACTCGGTCAGGTGAACTTTGTTATACTCGATGAGGGGGCTTTGTTATACTCTATCAGGGGACTTTTTATACTAGATCAGTGGACTTTGTTATACTCGATCGGGGGACTTTGTTATTCTCGTTGAGGGGACTTTGTTATCCTCGATCAGGGATCTTTGGTATACTCATTTAGGGGGCTTTGTTATACTCGATCAGGGGACTTTGTTATACTCGATCAGGGATCTTTGTTATACTCGTTCAGGGGGCTTTGTTATACTCGGTCAGGTGACTTTGTTATACTCGATGAGGGGCCTTTGTTATACTCTATCAGGGGACTTTGTTATACTCGATAAGGGGACTTTAATATACTCGATCAGGGGACTTTGTTATACTCGTTCAGGGGACTTTGTTATACTCGATCAGTAGATTTTGTTATACTCGATGAGGGGCCTTTGTTGTACTCGATTAGGGGCCTTTGTTGTACTCGATCACGGGACTTTGATATACTCGATCAGGGGCCTTTGTTATACTCGTTGAGGGGGCTTTGTTATACTCGGTCAGGTGAGTTTGTTATACTCGATGAGGGGGCTTGTTATACTCTATCAGGGGATTTTGTTATACTCGATTAGGGATCTTTGTTATACTCGTTCAAGGGGCTTTATTATACTCGGTCAGGTGAATTTGTTATACTCGATGAGGGGGCTTTGTTATACTCTATCAGGGGACTTTGTTATACTCGTTCAGTGGACTTTGTTATACTCGATCAGGGATCTTTGTTATACTCGTTCAGGGGGCTTTGTTATACTAGGTCAGGTGACTTTGTTATACACGATGAGGGGGCTTTGTTATACTCTATCAGGGGACTTTGTTATACTCGATCAGGGATCTCTGTTATACTCGTTCAAGGGGCTTTGTTATACGCGATCAGGGGACTTCCTTACACTCGATCAGGGGAATTTGTTATTTATTTTCGATCAAGGGGCTTTGTTATACTCGATAGAAGGAGTGACTTTGTTATTCTCGATGGGGAATTTGTTATACTTGATTAGGGCACTTTGTTATACTCGATCAGGGGACTTTGCTATACTCGATCAGGGGACTTTGCTATACTCGATCAGGGGGCTTTGTTATACTCGATGAGGGGACTTTGTTATACTCGATCAGGGGACTTTGCTATACTCGATGAGGGGGCTTTGTTATACTCGATATGGGGCCTTTGTTATACTCGATTAGGGGACTTTGTTATTCTCGATTAGGGGAATTTGTTATACTTGATCAGGGGACTTTGTTATACTCGATCAGGGGACTTTGCTATACTCTGATCAAGGAGCTTTGTTATACTCGATAAGGGGCATTTGTTATACTCGATGAGGGACTTTGTTATTCTCGATTGGGGAATTTGTTATATGATTAGGGGACTTTGTTATACTCGATCAGGGGACTTTTATATACTCGATCAGGGGACTTTGTTATACTCGTTCGGGGGACTTTGTTATACTCGATCAGTAGATTTTGTTATACTCGATGAGGGGCCTTTGTTGTACTCGATTAGGGGCCTTTGTTGTACTCGATCACGGGACTTTGCTATACTCGATCAGGGGTCTTTTTATACTCGTTGAGGGGGCTTTGTTATACTCGGTCAGGTGACTTTGTTATACTCGATGAGGGGGCTTTGTTATACTCTATTAGGGGACTTTGTTATACTAGATCAGTGGACTTTGTTATACTCGCTCGGGGGACTTTGTTATACTCGTTGAGGGACTTTGTTATCCTCGATCAGGGATCTTTGGTATACTCGTTCAGGGGGCTTTGTTATACTCGATCAGGGGACTTTGTTATACTCGATCAGGGATCTTTCTTATACTCGTTCAGGGGCTTTGTTATACTCGGTCAGGTGACTTTGTTATACTCGATGAGGGGGGTTTGTTATACTCTATCAGGGGACTTTATTATACTCGATAAGGGAACTTTAATATACTCGATCAGGGGACTTTGTTATACTCGTTCAGGGGACTTTGTTATACTCGATCAGTAGATTTTGTTATACTCGATGAGGGGCCTTTGTTGTACTCGATTAGGGGCCTTTGTTGTACTCGATCACGGGACTTTGCTATACTCGATCAGGGGCCTTTGTTATACTCGTTGAGGGGGCTTTGTTATTCTCGGTCAGGTGAGTTTGTTATACTCGATGAGGGGGCTTGTTATACTCTATCAGGGGACTTTGTTATACTCGATTAGGGATCTTTGTTATACTCGTTCACGGGGCTTTATTATACTCGGTCAAGTGAATTTGTTATACTCGATGAGGGGGCTTTGTTATACTCTATCAGGGGACTTTGTTATACTCGATAAGGGGACTTTAATATACTCGATCAGGGGACTTTGTTATACTCGTTCAGGGGACTTTGTTATACTCGTTCAGGGGACTTTGTTATACTCGATCAGGGATCTTTGTTATACTCGTTCAGGGGGCTTTGTTATACTAAGTCAGGTGACTTTGTTATACACGATGAGGGGGCTTTGTTATACTCTATCAGGGGACTTTGTTATACTCGATCAGGGATCTCTGTTATACTCGTTGAAGGGGCTTTGTTATACGCGATCAGGGGACTTCCTTACACTCGATCAGGGGAATTTGTTATTTTCGATCAAGGGGCTTTGTTATATTCGATTAGGGGACTTTGTTATACTCGATCAGGGGACTTTGTTATACCCGATCAGTTGACTTTGTTTTACTCGATCAAGGGGCTTTGTTATACTCGATTAGGGGACTTTGTTATAGTTGATGAGGGCAGATCAGTGGACTTTGTTATACTCGATCAGGGGACTTTAATATATTCGATCAGGGGAGTTTGCTATACTCGATGAGGGGCCTATGTTATACTCGATCAGGGGACTTTGTTATACACAATTAGGGGACTTTGTTTTACTCGATTAGGGGCCTTTGTTATACTCGATCAGGGGACGTTGTTATACACAACCAGGGGACTTTGTTATACTCGATCAGGGGCCTTTGTTATACTCGATCGAGGGACTTTGTTATACTCAATCTGGGGACTTTGTTATACTCGAAAAGGGGCCTTTGTTATATGCGATCGGGACTTTGATATACTCGATCAGGGTACTTTGTTATACTCGATTAGGGGCCTTTGTTATATTCGATGAGGAGCCTTTGTTATACTCGATTAGGCAACTTTGTTATACTCGATCAGGGGTCATTGTTGTACTCGATCAGGGGGCTTTGTTGTACTCGATCAGGGGCCATTGTTATACTCGATAAGGGGCCATTGTTATACTCGATCAGGGAACTTTGTTATACTCGATAAGGGGACTTTGTTATACTCGATGAGGGGCTTTGTTATACTTTATCAGGGGACTTTGTTATACTCGATCAGGGGACTTTGTTATGCTCGATGAAGGGTCTTTGTTATACTGGATCAGTGGACTTTGTTATACTCTATCAGGGGACTTTGTTATACTCGATGAGGGTCCTTTGTTTTACTCTATCAGAGGACTTTGTTATACTGGATTTGGGGACTTTGTTATACTCGATCAGTTTTCTTTGTTATTCTCGATGAGGGGACTTTGTTATACTCGACCAGGGGCCTTTGTTTTACTCGATCAAAGGCCTTTGTTATACTCGATAAGGGGCAGTTGTTATACTCGATTAGGGGACTTTGTTATACTCGAACAGGGGACTTTGTTATACCTGATCAGGGCCCTTTGTTATACTCGATGAGGGGACTTTGTTATACTCGATGAGGGGGCTTTGTTATACTTGATCAGGGGACTTTGTTATACTAGATGAGTGGACTTTCTTATTCTCGATCAGGGGAATTTTATATACTCGATCAGGGGACTTTGCCTTACTCGATTAGGGAACTTTGTTATCCTCTATCAGGGGACTTGGTTATACTCGATCAGGCATCTTTGTTATACTCGTTCAGGGGGCTTTGTTATACTCGTTCAGGTGACTTTGTTATACTCGATAAGGGGACTTTGTTATACTCGATGAGTGGACTTTTTATACTCGATCAGGGGACTTTGCTATACTCGATCAGGAGAATTTGCTATACTCGATCAGGGGGCTTTGTTATACTCGATAAGGGGCCTTTGTTATACTCGATGAGGGGACTTTGTTATACTCGATCAAGGGGACTTTGTTATACTCGATCAGGGATCTTTGTTATACTCGTTCAGGGGGCTTTGTTATACTCAGTCAGGTGACTTTGTTATACTCCATGAGGGGCTTTGTTATACTCTATCAGGGGACTTTGTTGCTGATAAGGGGACTTTAATATACTCGATCAGGGGACTTTGTTATACTCGTTCAGGGGACTTTGTTATACTACTCGATCAGTAGATTTTTGTTATACTCGATGAGAACTTTTGTTGTACTTTCGATTAGGGGCCTTTGTTGGCACTTTCGATCCGCGGGACTTTGTTATATTCGATGAGGGGGCTTTGTTATACTCTATCAGGGGACTTTGTTATACTCGATAAGGGGACTTTAATATACTCGATGAGGGGGCTTGTTATACTCTATCAGGGGACTTTGTTATACTCGATTAGGGATCTTTGTTATACTCGTTCAAGGGGCTTTAGTATACTCGGTCTGAATTTGTTATACTCGATGAGGGGGCTTTGTTATACTCTATCAGGGGACTTTGTTATACTCGATAAGGGGACTTTAATATACTCGATCAGGGGACTTTGTTATACTCTATCAGGGGACTTTGTTATACTCGATCAGGGATCTTTGTTATCTTCGTTCAGGGGGCTTTGTTATACTCGGTCAGGTGACTTTGCTATACTCGATGAGGGGCTTTGCTATACTCTATCAGGGGACTTTGTTATACTCTATCAGGGCACTTTGTTATACTCGATCAGGGATCTTTGTTATACTCGTTCAAGGGGCTTTGTTATACTCGGTCAGGTGACTTTGTTATACACGATGAGGGGGCTTTGTTATACTCTATCAGGGGACTTTGTTATACTCGATCAGGGATCTTTGTTATACTCGTTCAGGGAAATTTGTTATACTCGATCGGGGGACTTCCTTACACTCGATCAGGGGACTTTCTTACAGTCGATCAGGGGAATTTGTTATTTTCGATCAAGGGGCTTTGTTATACTCGATTAGGGGACTTTGTTATACTCGATCAGGGGACTTTGTTATACCCGATCAGTGGACTTTGTTTTACTCGATCAAGGGGCTTTGTTATACTCGATTAGGGGACTTTGTTATAGTTGATGAGGGCAGATCAGTGGACTTTGTTATACTCGATCAGGGGGTTTTAATATACTCGATCAGGGGACTTTGCTATACTCGATGAGGGGCCTATGTTATACTCGATCAGGGGACTTTGTTATACACAATCAGGGGACTTTGTTTTACTCGATCAGGGGCCTTTGTTATACTCGATCAGGGGACGTTGTTATACACAACCAGGGGACTGTGTTATACTCGATCAGGGGCCTTTGTTATACTCGATCGAGGGACTTTGTTATACTCAATCTGGGGACTTTGTTATACTCGAACAGGGGCCTTTGTTATATTCGATTGGGGACTTTGATATACTCGATCAGGGGACTTTGTTATACTCGATTAGGGGCCTTTGTTATATTCGATGAGGAGCCTTTGTTATACTCGATTAGGCGACTTTGTTATACTCGATCAGGGGTCATTGTTGTACTCGATCAGGGGCCATTGATATACTCGATTAGGGAACTTTGTTATACTCGATAAGGGGACTTTGTTATACTCGCTGAGGGTCTTTGTTATACTGGATCAGTGGACTTTGTTTTACTCTATCAGGGGACTTTGTTATACTGGATCTGGGGACTTTGTTATACTCGATCAGTTTTCTTTGTTATTCTTGATGAGTGGACTTCGTTATACTCGACCAGGGGCCTTAGTTGTACTCGATCAGAGGCCTTTGTTATACTCGATAAGGGGCAGTTGTTATACTCGATTAGGGGACTTTGTTATACTCGATCAGGGGACTTTGTTATACCTGATCAGGGCTCTTTGTTATACTCGATGAGGGGACTTTGTTATACACGATTAGGGGGCTTTGTTATACTTGATCAGGGGACTTTGTTATACTAGATGAGTGGATTTTGTTATACTCGATCAGGGGACTTTAATATACTCGATCAGGGGACTTTGCCTTACTCGATCAGGGAACTTTGTTATCCTCTATCAGGGGACTTTGTTATACTCGATCAGGGGACTTCCTTACACTCGATCAGGGGAATTTGTTATTTTCGATCAAGGGGCTTTGTTATATTCGATTAGGGGACTTTGTTATACTCGATCAGGGGACTTTGTTATACCCGATCAGTTGACTTTGTTTTACTCGATCAAGGGGCTTTGTTATACTCGATTAGGGGACTTTGTTATAGTTGATGAGGGCAGATCAGTGGACTTTGTTATACTCGATCAGGGGACTTTAATATACTCGATCAAAGGACTTTGCTATACTCGATGAGGGGCCTATGTTATACTTGATCAGGGGACTTTGTTATACACAATCAGGGGACTTTGTTTTACTCGATCAGGGGCCTTTGTTATACTCGATCAGGGGACGTTGTTATACACAACCAGGGGACTTTGTTATACTCGATCAGGGGCCTTTGTTATATTCGTTCGAGGGACTTTGTTATACTCAATCTGGGGACTTTGTTTTACTCGAACAGGGGCCTTTGTTATATTCGATCGGGACTTTGATATACTCGATCAGGGGACTTTGTTATACTCGATTAGGGGCCTTTGTTATATTCGATGAGGAGCCTTTGTTATACTCGATTAGGCGACTTTGTTATACTCGATCAGGGGTCATTGTTGTACTCGATCAGGGGGCTTTGTTGTACTCGATCAGGGGCCATTGTTATACTCGATAAGGGGCCATTGTTATACTCGATCAGGGAATTTTGTTATACTCGAAAAGGGGACTTTGTTATACTCGATGAGGGGCTTTGTTATACTTGATCAGGGGACTTTGTTATACTCGATCAGGGGACTTTGTTATGCTCGATGAAGGGTCTTTGTTATACTGGATCAGTGGACATTGTTATACTCTATCAGGGGACTTTGTTATACTCGATGAGGGGACTTTGTTATACGCGATCAGGAGACTTTCTTATTCTCAATCAGAGGACTTTGTTATACTCGATGAGTGGACTTTGTTATACTCGATCAGGGAATTTAATATACTCGATCAGGGGAATTTGCTATACCCGATCAGGGGACTTTGTTATACTCGATCAGCGGACTTTGTTATACTCTATCAGGGGACTTTGTTATACTCGATTAGGGATCTTTGTTATACTCTTTCAGGGGGCTTTGTTATTCTCGATTAGGGGAATTTGTTATACTTGATGAGGGGACTTTGTTATACTCGATGAGGGGACTTTGTTATACTCGATTAGGGGACTTTGTTATACTCGATCAGGGCCCTTTGTTATACTCGATCAGGGGGCTTTGTTATACTCGATCAGGGGGCTTTGTCATACTTGATCAGGGGACTTTGTTATACAGGATTAGTGGACTTTGTTATACTCGATCAGGGGACTTTAATATACTCGATGAGGGGGTTTTGTTATACTCGAATAGGGGACTTTGTTATACCCGATCAGGCGACTTTGTTATACTCGATCAGGGGACTTTGTTATACTCGATCAGGGATCTTTGTTTTACTCTATCAGGGAACTTTGTTATACTCGATCAGGGATCTTTGTTATACTCGTTCAGGGGGATTTGTTATACTCGTTCAGGTGACTTTGTTATACTCGATCAGGCGACTTTGTTATACTCGATCAGGGGGCTTTGTTATACTCGATGAGGGGACTTTGTTATACTCGATGAGGGGACTTTAATATACTCGATGAGGGGGCTTTGTTATACTCGATGAGGGACTTTGTTATACTCTCGATCGGGAGTTTTGTCTATACTCGATGAGGGCTTTGTTATACTCGATAAGGACTTTGTTATACTCGATAGAGGGACTTTGTTATTCTCGATTAGGAAATTGTTATACTTGATTAGGGGACTTTGTTATACTCCGTCAGGGGACTTTGCTATACTCGATCAGGGGACTTTGCTATATACTCGATCAGGGGCTTTGTTATACTCGATAAGGGGCCTTTGTTATACTCGATGAGGGGACTTTGTTATTCTCACTTAGGGGAATTTGTTATACTTGATCAGGGGACTGTTATACTTGATCAGGGGATTTTGTTATAATCGATGAGGGGGCTTTGTTATACTCGATAAGGGGCCTTTGTTATACTCGATGAGGGGACTTTGTTATTCTCGATTAGGGGAATTTGTTATACTTGATTAGGGGACTTTGTTATACTCGATCAGGGGACTTTGCTATACTCGATGAGGGGCCTTTGTTGTACTCGATGAGGGGCCTTTATTGTACTCGATCAGGGGCCTTTGTTGTACTCGATCACGGGACTTTGTTATACTCGATCAGGGGCCTTTATTACACTCGATCAGGAAACTTTGTTATACTCGATAAGGGGCCTTTGTTATACTTGATCAGGGATCTTTGTTATACTCGTTCAGGGGGCTTTGTTATACTCGATCAGGGGACTTTGTTATACTACCCGATCCAGGCGACTTTTGTTATACTCGATCAGGACTTTGTTATACTCGATCAGGGATCTTTCTTATAATCTATCGGGGTCTTTGTTATATACTCGATCAGGGATCTTTGTTATACTCGTTCAGGGGGCATTGTTATACTCATTCAGGTGACTTTTGTTATACTCGATCAGGGGACTTTGTTATACTCGATCAGGGGGCTTTATTATACTCGATGAGGGACTTTCATACTCGATGGGGACTTTTGTATACTCGATGAGGGCTTTGTTATACTCGATGAGGGGACTTTGTTATACTCGATCAGGGGAGTTTGTCTATACTCGATGAGGGGGCTTTGTTATACTCGATAAGGGGCCTTTGTTATACTCGATGAGGGGACTTTGTTATTCTCGATTAGGGGAATTTGTAATACTTGATTAGGGGACTTTGTTATACTCGATCAGGGGACTTTGCTATACTCGACGAGGGGGCTTTGTTATACTCGATAAGGGGCCTTTGTTATACTCGATGAGGGGACTTTGTTATACTCGATCAGAACTTTGCTATACTCGATGAGGGGGCTTTGTTATACTCGATAAAGAGGCCTTTTATACTCGATTAGGGACTTTGTTATTCTCGATTAGGGGAATTTGTTATACTTGATCAGGGGACTTTGTTATACTCGATCAGGGACTTTGCTATACTCGATCAGGGCTTTGTTATACTCGATAAGGGGGCTTTTGTTTATACTCGATGAGGGACTTTGTTATTCTCGATTAAGGGGAATTTGTTATACTTGATCAGGGGACTTTGTTATACTCGATCAGGGGACTTTGCTATACTCGATAGGAGGCTTTGTTATACTCGATAAGGGGCCTTTGTTATACTCGATGAGGGGACTTTGTTATTCTCGATTAGGGGAATTTGTTATACTTGATGAGGGGACTTTGTTATACTCGATCACGGGACTTTGCTATACTCGGTCAGGTGACTTTGTTATACTCTATGAGGGGGCTTTGTTATACTCTATCAGGGGACTTTGTTATACTAGATCAGTGGACTTTGTTATACTCGATCAGGGGACTTTGTTATACTCGTTGAGGGGACTTTGTTATCCTCGATCAGGGATCTTTAGTATACTCATTCAGGGGGCTTTGTTATACTCGATGAGGGGACTTTGTTATACTCGATCAGGGATCTTTGTTATACTCGTTCAGGGGGCTTTGTTATACTCGGTCAGGTGACTTTGTTATACTCGATGAGGGGTTTTGTTATACTCTATGAGGGGACTTTGTTATACTCGATAAAGGGACTTTAATATACTCGATCAGGGGACTTTGTTATACTCGTTCAGGGGACTTTGTTATACTCGATCAGGGGATTTTGTTATACTCGATGAGGGGCCTTTGTTGTTCTCGATCAGGGGCCTTTGTTGTACTCGATCACGGGACTTTGTTATACTCGATCAGGGGCCTTTGTAATACTCTATCAGGGGACTTTGTTATACTCGATTAGGGATCTTTGTTATACTCGTTCAGGGGGCTTTGTTATACTCGGTCAGGTGACTTTGTTATACTCGATGAGGGGTCTTTGTTATACTCTATCAGGGGACTTTGTTATACTCGATAAGGGGACTTTAATATACTCGATCAGGGGACTTTGTTATACTCGTTCAGGGGACTTTGTTATACTCGTTCGGGTGACTTTGTTATACTCGATCAGGGATCTTTGTTATACTCGTTCAGGGGGCTTTGTTATACTCGGTCAGGTGACTTTGTTATACACGATGAGGGGGCTTTGTTATACTCTATCAGGGAACTTTTTTATACTCGATCAGGGATCTTTGTTATACTCGTTCAGGGTGATTTGTTATACTCGATCGGGGGACTT
>NW_024720346.1:0-19149 GCF_018991925.1 Homarus americanus
TTTGTTATACTCGACCTGGGACTTTGTTATACTCGATTTGGAGCCTTTGTTATACATGATCAGGGTGCTTTGTTATACTCGATCAGGGGACTTTGTTATTCTCGATAAGGGGGACTTTGTTATACTGAATGAGGGGGCTTTGTTATACTCGATCAGGGAACTTTGTTAAACTCGATCATGGGCCTTTGTTATACTCGATCAGGGGACTTTGTTATACTCGATCAGAGGGCTTTGTTATACTCGATCAGGGGACTTTGTTATACTCGATCAGGGGACTTTGTTATATTCGATTAGGGGACTTTGTTATACTCGACCAGGGAACTTTGTTATACTCGATCAGGGGCCTTTGTTATACTTGATCAGGGGGCTTTGTTATACTCAATCAGGGGACATTGTTATTCTCGATAAGGGGGACTTTGTTATACTCAATTAGGGGGCTTTGTTATACTCGATCAAGGGCCTTTCTTATAATCGTTCAGGGGACTATGTTATACTCGAACAGGGGACCTTGTTATACTCGATCAGGGGACTTTGTTATACTCGATCAGGGGACTTTGTTATATTCGATGAGGGACTTTGTTATTCTCGATCATGGGACTTTGTTATACTCTGTGAGGGGCCTTTGTTATACTCGATGAGGGGACTTTGTTCTACTCGATCAGGGGAATTTGTTATACTCGATCAGGGGACTTTGTTATATTCGATGATGGGGCTATTTTATACTCGATCATGGGACTTTGTTATTTTCGATGAGGGGCCTTTGTTATACTTGATCAGGGGCCTTTGTTATACCCGATCATGGGACTTTGTTATAATCGATCAGAGGACTTTGTTATACTCTATGAGGGGGCTTTGTTATCCTCGATCAGGGAACGTTATTATACTCGGTGAGGGGACTTTGTTATACTGGATCAGGGTACTTTGTTTTACTCGATGAGGGGGCTTTGTTATACTCGATCAGGGGACTTTGTTATAATCGATCAGGGGCCTTTGTTATACTCGATCAGGGGCCTTTCTTATACTCGATCAGGGGACTTTGTTATACTCGACCTGGGACTTTGTTATACTCGATTTGCAGCCTTTGTTATACATGATCAGGGGGCTTTTGACCTTCCTCGATCTCGAGACTTTGGTATTTCTCAAGCCAGGGACTTTGTTATCAAATGAGGCTTTGGTATACTTTCTGATAAAAGAACTTTATTCAACTCAGTCAAACTGACACTATAATACGAAGACTTTTGTAATACCTAGATCAAGGCCTATTATACTTGATCAGGGGGCATTGTTATACTCGATCAGGGGACTTTGTTATTCTCGATAAGGGGGACTTTCTTATGCTCGATCAGGGGGCTTTGTTATACTTGATCAGGGGGCTTTGTTATACTCGATCAGGGGACTTTGTTACTCAAGATAAGGGGAGCTTTGTTATACTCGATCAGGGGGCTTTGTTATACTCGATCAGGGGACTTTGTTATATTCGATGAGGGGACTTTTTTATACTCGATAATGGGACTTTGTTATACTCGATCAGGGGCCTTTGTTATACACTATCAGGAGACTTTGTTATACTCGACCAGGGGACTTTGTTATACTCGATCAGGGGCCTTTGTTATGCTCGATCAGGGGGCTTTGTTATACTTGATCAGGGGACTTTGTTTTCTCGATAAGGGGGTCTTTGTTATACTCGATCAGGGGGCTTTGTTATGCTCGATCAGGAGACTTTGTTATTCTCGATAATGGGGTCTTTGTTATACTCGATCAGGGGGCTTTGTTATACTCGATCAGGGAACTTTGTTATACTCGATCAAGGGCCTTTGTTATACTCGTTCAGGCGACTTTGTTTTACTCGAGCAGGGGACTTTGTTATACTCGATCAGAGGCCTTTGTTAAACTCGATTAGGGGCCTTTGTTATACTCGATCAGGGGACTTTGTTATACTCGATCAGGGGACTTTGTTATACTCGATCAAGGGACTATGTTATTCTCGATCAGGGGGCTTTGGTATACTCGATCAGGGAACTTTGTTATACTCGATCAGGGGCCTTTGTTATAATCGTTCAGGGGACTTTGTTATACTCGACCAGGGGACTTTGTTATACTCGATGAAGGGCTTTGTTATACTCGATCAGGAAATTTTTATACTCGATCAAGGGCCTTTGTTATACTCGATCAGGGACTTTGTTATACTCGATCAGGGCTAACTGTTATACTTGATCAGGGCTTTGTTGCCGCCGATCAGGGGACTTTGTTATTCAAGATAAGGAGGGCTTTGTTATACTCGATGAGGGGGCTTTGTTATATTCGATCAGGGAACTTTGTTATACTCGATCAGGGGCCTTTGTTATACTCGTTCGGGTGTCTTTGTTATACTCGACCAGGGGACTTTGTTATCCTCGATCAGGGGACTTTGTTAAAAGCTCGATCAGGGCCCTTTGTTTATGCCCTCAGTCAACAGAAGGACTTTATTACTCAGTCAGGTGACTTTGTTCATACTCGATCAGGAGACCTTTTGTTATAATCGTTCAGGGGAGACTTTGGTATACTCGATCAGGGGACTTTGTTATACTTGACCGGGGGAGTTTGTTAAACTCGACCAGGGGACTTTGTTGTTATACTCGATCAGGGGACTTTGTTATACTCGATCAGGGGACTTTCATTATACTCGATCAGGGGGCTTTGTTATACTCGATCAGGGAACTTTGTTATACTCGATCAGGGGACTTTGTTATACTCGATCAGGGGACTTTGTTATAATCGATCAGGGGACTTTGTTATACTCGATCAAGGGACTTTGTTATACTTATTGAGGGGCCTTTGTTATACTCGATTAGAGGCCTTTGTTATACTCGATCAGGGGACTTTGTTATACTCGATCAGGAGACTTTGCTATACTCGATCAGGGGACTTTGTTATACTCGAACAGGGGACTTTGTTATACTCGATCTGGGGCCTTTGTTATACTTGATCAGGGGCCTTTGTTATAATCGTTCAGGGGACTTTGTTATACTCGATCAGGTGACTTTGTTATACTCGATCAGGGGACTCTGTTATACTCGATCAGGGGAGCTTCTTATAATTCTACCAAGGGACTTTGTTATACTCGATGAGGGGCCTTTGTTAAACTCGATAAGGGGCCTTTGTTATACTCGACCAGGGGACATTGTTATACTCGATCAGTGGATTCTGTTAAACTCGATTAGGGGCCTTTGTTATACTCGATCAGGGGACTTTGTTATACTCGATCAGGGGGCTTTGTTATACTTGATCCGGGGGCTTTGTTATACTCGATCAGGGGACTTTGTTATTCAAGATAAGGAGGGCTTTGTTATACTCGATGAGGGGGCTTTGTTATATTCGATCAGGGAACTTTCTTATACTCGATTAGGGGCCTTTGTTATACTCGTTCAGGTGTCTTTGTTATACTCGACCAGGGGACTTTGTTATCCTCGATCAGGGGACATTGTTATAGACTTTTAGGGTCCTTTGTTATACTCGATCAGGGGCCTTTGTTATACTCGTTCAGGGAACTTTGTTATACTCGAAAAGGGGACTTTGTTATACTCGATCTAGGGCCTTTGTTATACTTGATCAGGGGACTTTGTTATACTCGACCAGGGGACTTTGTCATACTCGATCAGGGGACTTTGTTATAATCGATCAGGGGGCTTTGTTATACTCGACGAGGGGACTTTGTTATACTCGATCTGGAGCCTTTGTTATACTTGATCAGGGGGCTTTGTTATACTCGATGAGGGGACTTAGTTATTTTCGATAAGGGGGACTTTGTTATACTCGATGAGGGGGCTTTGTTATACTTGATCAGGGAAATTTTGTTATACTCGATCATGGGCCTTTATTATACTCGATTAGGGGAATTTGTTATACTCGACCAGGGGACTTTGTTATACTCGATGAGGGGCCTTTGTTATACTTAATCAGGGGGCTTTGTTATACTCGATCAGGGGACATTGTTATTCTCGATAAGGGGGACTTTATTATACTCAATTAGGGGACTTTGTTATACTCGATCAGGGAACTTTGTTATACTCGATCAGGGCCTTTGTTATACTCGTTCAGGCGCTTTTGTTATATTCGATCGGGGGCTTTGTTATACTCGATCAGGGGCCTTTGTTATAATTGTTCAGGGAACTATGTTATACTCGAACAGGGGACCTTGTTATACTCGATCAGGGGACTTTGTTATACTCGATCAGGGGACTTTGTTATATTCGATGAGGGACTTTGTTATTCTCGATCATGGGACTTTGTTATACTCGATGAGGTGCCTTTGTTATACTTGATGAGGGGACTTTGTTCTACTCGATCAGGGAAATTTGTTATACTCGATGAGGAGCCTTTGTTATACTCGCTGAGGGGACTTTGTTACACTGGATCAGGGGACTTTGTTTTACTCGATGAAGGGGCTTTGTTATACTCGATCAGGGGACTTTGTTATACTCGACCTGGGACTTTGTTATACTCGATTTGGAGCCTTTGTTATACTTGATCAGGGGGCTTTGTTATACTCGATCAGGGGACTTTGTTATTCTCGATAAGGGGGATTTAGTTATACTCGATAAGGGGGCTTTGTTATACTCGATTAGGGAACATTGTTAAACTCGATCAGGGGCCTTTGTTATAATCGTTCAGGGGACTTTGTTATACTCGACCAGAGGATTTTGTTATACTCGATATGGAGCCTTTGTTATACTTGATCAGGGGGCTTTGTTATACTCGATCAGGGGACTTTGTTATTCTCGATAAGGGGGTCTTTGTTATACTCGATCAGTCGGCTTTGTTATACTCGATCAGGGAACTTTGTTATACTCGATCAGGGGCCTTTGTCATAATCGTTCAGGGGACTTTGTTATACTCGACCAGGGGACTTTGTTATACTCGATCAGGGGACTTATTTATTCTCGATAAGGGGGACTTCGTTATACTCGATGAGAGGGCTTTGTTATACTCGATCAGGGAAATTTTGTTATACTCGATCATGGGCCTTTGTTATACTCGATTAGGGGACTTTGTTATACACGACCAGGGGACTTTGTTATACTCGTTTTGGGGCCTTTGTTATACTTGATCAGGGGGCTTTGTTATACTCGATCAGGGGACATTGTTATTCTCGATAAGGGGGACTTTGTTTTACTCAATTAGCGGGCTTTGTTATACTCGATCAGGGAACTTTGTTATACTCGATGAGGGGCCTTTGTTATACTCGATCTAAGGCGTTTGTTATACTCGATCAGGGGACTTTGGTATACTCGATCTGGAGTTTTTGTTATACTTGATCAGGGGCTTTGTTATACTCGATCAGGGGACTTAGTTATTCTCGATAAGGGGGACTTTGTTATACTCGATGAGGGGGCTTTGTAATACTCGATCAGGGAAATTTTGTTATACTCGATCATGGGCCTTTGTTATACTCGATCAGGGGACTTTGTTATACACGATCAGGGGCCTTTGTTATACTTGATCTGGGGGCTTTGTTATTCAAGATAAGGGGGGCTTTGTTATACTCGATCAGGGGGCTTTGTTATACTCGATCAGGGAACTTTGTTATAATCGATCAGGGGCCTCTGTTATACTCGTTCAGGCGTCTTTGTTATACTCGACCAGGGGACTTTGTTATACTCGATCAGGGGCCTTTGTTAAACTCGTTCAGGGCCCTTTGTTATACTCGATCAGGGGACTTTGTTATTCTCGATCAGGCGACTTTGTTATACTCGATCAGGGGGCTTTGTTAAACTCGATCAGGGAACTTTGTTATACTCGATAAGGGGCCTTTGTTATAATTGTTTAGGGGACTTAGTTATACTCCATCAGGGGACTTTGTTATACTCGATCAGGGGACTTTGTTATATTCGATGAGAGAATTTGTTATTCTCGATCATGGGACTTTGTTATACTCGATGAGGGGCCTTTGTTATACTCGATGAGGGGCCTTTGTTATATAGTCGAGGACTTGGTTATACTCGATCAGGGGGCTTTGTTATGCACCAGTCAATGGAACTGTTATATACTCGATCAGGGGACTTTGTTATACTCGATCAGGGGACTTTGTTATACTCGATCAGGGGAACTTTGTTATACTCGATCAGGGGAGTTTCTTATAATTCGACCAGGGGACTTTGTTATACCCGATGAGGGGCCTTTGTTAAACTCGATAAGGGGCCTTTGTTATACTCGACCAGGGGACTTTGTTATACTCGATCAGGGGACTTTGTTATACTCGATCTGGGGACTTTGTTATACTTGATCAGGAGCCTTTGTTATACTCGATCAGGGAACTTTGTTATACTCGATCAGGGGCCTTTGTTATACTCGTTCAGGTGTCTTTGTTATACTCGACCAGAGGACTTTGTTATCCTCGATCAGGGGACTTTGTTATACTCGATGAGCGGGCTTTGTTATACTCGATCAGGGGACATTGTTATAGACTTTTAGGGTCCTTTGTTATACTCGAGCAGGGGCCTTTGTTATACTCGTTCAGGGGACTTTGTTATACTCGAAAAGGGGACTTTGTTATACTCGATCTAGGGCCTTTGTTATACTTGATCAGGGGACTTTGTTATAGTCGACCAGGGGACTTTGTCATACTCGATCAGGGGACTTTGTTATACTCGATCAGGGGGCTTTGTTATACTCGACCAGGGGACTTTGTTATACTCGATCTGGAGCCTTTGTTATACTTGATCAGGGGGCTTTGTTATACTCGATCAGGGGACTTAGTTATTCTCGATAAGGGGGACTTTGTTATACTCGATGAGGTGGCTTTGTTATACTCGATCAGGGAAATTTTGTTATTCTCGATCATGGGCCTTTGTTAAACTCGATTAGGGGACTTTGTTATACTCGACCAGGGGACTTTGTTATACTCGATGAGGGCCTTTGTTATACTTGATCAGGGGGCTTTGTTATACTCGGTCAGGGGACATTGTTATTCTCGATAAGGGGGACGTTGTTATACTCAATTAGGGGACTTTGTTATACTCGATCAGGGAACTTTGTTATACTCGATCAGGGGCCTTTGTTATACTCGTTCAGGCGCTTTTGATATATTCGATCAGGGGGCTTTGTTATACTCGGTCAGGGGCCTTTGTTATAATCGTTCAGGGGCCTTTGTTATAATCGTTCAGGGGACTATGTTATACTCGAACAGGGGACATTGTTATACTCGATCAGGGGACTTTGTTATACTCGATCAGGTTACTTTGTTATATTCGATGAGGGACTTTGTGATTCTCGATCAGGGGTATTTGTTATACTCGATCAGGGGACTTTGTTATATTCGATGAGGGGACTTTTTTATACTCGACCATGGGACTTTGTTATACTCTATTAGGGGGCTTTGTTATCCTGGATCAGGGAACTTTATTATACTCGGTCAGGGGACATTGTTATACTGGATCAGGGGACTTTGTTTTACTCGATGAGGGGGCTTTGTTATACTCGATCAGGGGACTTTGTTATACTCGATCAGGGGCCTTTGTTATACTCGATCAGGGGCCTTTGTTTTATTCGATCAGGGGACTTTGTTATACTCGACCTGGGACTTTGTTATACTCGATTTGGAGCCTTTGTTATACTTGATCAGGGGGCTTTGTTAAACTCGATCAGGGGACTTAGTTATTCTCGATAAGGGGGACTTTGTTATACTCGATGAGGGGATTTGTTATACTCGATCAGGGAACTTTGTTATACTCGATCAGGGGCCTTTGTTATACTCGATTAGGGGACTTTGTTATACTCGACCAGGGGACTTTGTTATACTCGATCAGGGGCCTTTGTTATACTTGAACCTGAGGCTTTGTTAAACTCGATCAGGGGACTTTGTTATTCTCGATAAGGGGGTCTTTGTTATATTCGATCAGGGGGCTTTGTTATGTACTTAGTAAAGGGAACTGTTATACTCGATTAGGAACGCTGTTATACTCGATCAGGGACTTTGTTGTACGACCAGGGACTTTGTATACCTCGATCAGGGGCCTTTGTTATACTTGATCAAGGGGCTTTTGTTATACTCGATCAGGGGACTTTGTTATTCAAGATAAGGGGGGCTTTGTTAGACTCGATCAGGGGGGCTTTGTTATACTCGATCAGGGGACTTTGTTTTATTCGATGAGAGGACTTTTTTATACTCGATCATGGGACTTTGTTATACTCGATCAGGGGAATTTGTTATACTCGATCAGGGGACTTTGTTATACTCGACCAGGGGACTTTGTTATACTCGATCAGGGGCCTTTGTTATACTTGATCAGGGGGCTTTGTTATATTTGATCAGGGAACTTTGTTATTCTCGATAGGGGTGCTGGTATACTCGATCAGGGCTTTGTTATACTTGATCAGGGGCTTGTTATACTCTGATCAGGGGACTATGTTATTCGATAGAGGTCTTTGTTATACTTTCGATCAGGGGCTTTGTTATACTCGATCCAGGAACTTGTTATATATATACTCGATCAGAAGGGCGCTGTTATACTGGTTCGAGCGACTTTGTTACGCCCTGCGACCAGGGGACTTTGTTATCCTCGATCAGGGGCCTTTGTTAAGCTCGTCAGGGTCCTTTATTGCTCTCGATCAGGGGACTTTGTTATACTCGATCAGGGGACTATGTTATTCTCGATCAGGGGGCTTTGTTATACTCGATCAGGGAACTTTGTTATACTCGATCAGGGGCCTTTGTTATACTCGATCAAAAGACGTTGTTATACTCGATCAGGGGCCTTTGTTATACTCGTTCAGGTGTCTTTGTTATACTCGACCAGAGGACTTTGTTATCCTCGATCAGGGGACTTTGTTATACTTGATGAGCGGGCTTTGTTATACTCGATCAGGGGACATTGTTATAGACTTTTAGGGTCCTTTGTTATACTCGAGCAGGGGCCTTTGTTATACTTGATCAGGGGACTTTGTTATAGTCGACCAGGGGACTTTGTCATACTCGATCCGGGGACTTTGTTATACTCGATCAGGGGGCTTTGTTATACTCGACCAGGGGACTTTGTCATACTCGATCCAGGGACTTTGTTATACTCGATCAGGGGCCTTTGTTAAACTCGATCAGGGGCCTTTGTTATACTGGATCAGGGGACTTTGTTATACTCTATTAGGAGACTTTGTTATACTCGATCAGGGGGCTTTGTTATACTCGATCAGGAACTTTGTTATACTCGATTAGGGGCCTTTGTTATAATCGTTCAGGGGACTTTGTTATACTCGATCAGGGGACTTTGTTATGCTCAATGAGGGGCCTTTGTTAAACTCGATGAGGGGCCTTTGTATACTCGACCAGGGGACTTTGTTATACTCGATCAGGGGACTTTGTTATACTCGATCTGGGGCCTTTGTTATACTTGATCAGGGGCCTTTATTATACTCGATCAGGGAACTTTGTTATACTCGATCAGGGGCCTTTGTTACACTCGTTCAGGTGTCTTTGTTATACTCGACCAGAGGACATTGTTATCCTCGATCAGGGGACTTTGTTATACTCGATGAGCGGGCTTTGTTATACTCGATCAGGGGACATTGTTATAGACTTTTAGGGTCCTTTGTTATACTCGAGCAGGGGCCTTTGTTATACTCGTTCAGGGGACTTTGTTATACTCGAAAAAGGGACTTTGTTATACTCGATCTAGGGCCTTTGTTATACTTGATCAGGGGACTTTGTTATAGTCGACCAGGGGACTTTGTCATACTCGATCAGTGGACTTTGTTATACTCGATCAGGGGGCTTTGTTATACTCGACCAGGGGGCTTTGCTATACTCGATCTGGAGCCTTTGTTATACTTGATTAGGGGACTTTGTTTTACTCGATCAGGCGACTTAGTTATTCTCGATAAGGGGGACTTTGTTATACTCGATGAGGTGGCTTTGTTATACTCGATCAGGGAAATTTTGCTATTCTCGATCATGGGCCTTTGTTAAACTCGATTAGGGGACTTTGTTATACTCGACCAGGGGACTTTGTTATTCTCGATAAGGGGGACTTTGTTATACTCGATGAGGGGCTTTGTTATACTCGATCAGGAAACTTTGTTATACTCGATCAGGGGCCTTTGTTATACTCGATTAGGGGACTTTGTCGCCTCGACCAGGGGACTTTGTTATACTCGATCAAGGAATTTGCTTTGTTATATGATCAGGGGGCTGTTATATATACTCGATCAGGGGACTTTGTTATTCTCGATAAGGGGCTTTGTTATATTCGATCAGAGCTGTTATACTTGGTCAGGGGGCACCATTATACTCGATCGAGGGACTTTGTTATTCAACATAAGGGGGGGCTTTGTTAGACTCGATCAGGGGCTTTGTTATACTTTCGATCAGGGGACTTTGTTATATTCGACCTGACAGGACTTTTTATACTCGATCATGGGACTTTGTTATATATACTCGATCAGGGCCTTTATATACTCCGATCAGGGGACTTTGTTATACTCGACCAGGACTCTGTTATACTCGATCCAGGGGCTTTGTTATATGATCAGGAGTTTTGTTATACTCGATCAGGGGACTTTGTTATTCTCGATAAGGGGTGTTTGTTACATACTCGATCAGGGGCTTTGTTATACTCGATCAGGGAACTTTGTTATACTAGATCAGGGGCCTTTGTTATACTCTTTCAGGCGACTTTTTTATACTCGACCAGGGGACTTTGTTATCCTCGATCAGGGGCCTTTGTTAAACTCGATCAGGGTCCTTTGTTATACTCGATCAGGGGACTTTGTTATACTCGATCAGGGGACTATGTTATTCTCGAACAGGGGGCTTTGTTATACTCGATCAGGGAACTTTGTTATACTCGATCAGGGGCCTTTGTTATACTCGATCAAAGGACGTTGTTATACTCGATCATGGGCCTTTGTTATACTCGATCAGGGGACTTTGTTATACCGATCAGGGCCTTTGTTATACTTGATCAGGGGCTTTGTTATACTCGATCAGGGACTTTGTTATTGAAGATAAGGTGGGCTTTTGTTATACTCGATCAGGGGCTTTGTTATACTTGATCCGGGAACTTTGTTATACTCGATCAGGGGCCTTTGTATTACTCGTTCAGGCGTCTTTGTTATACTCGACCAGGGGACTTTGTTATACTCGATGAGGGGCCTTTGTTAAACTAGATCAGGGCCCTTCGTTATACTCGATCAGGGGCCTTTGTTATAATTGTTCAGGGGACTTTATTATACTCGATCAGGGGACTTTGTTATACTCGACCAGGGGAGTTTGTTATACTCGACCAGGGGACTTTGTTATACTCGATCAGGGGCCTTTGTTAAACTCGATGAGGGGCCTTTGTTATACTCGGACAGGGGACTTTGTTATACTCGATCAGCGGACTTTGTTATACTCGATCAGGGGGCTTTGTTATACTCGATCAGGGAACTTTGTTATACTCGATCAGGGGACTTTTTTATACTCGATCAGGGGACTTTGTTATACTCGATCAGGGGACTTTGTTATACTCGATCAGGGGACTTTGTAATACTTATTGAGGGGCCTTTGTTATTCTCGATCAGAGACCTTTGTTATACTCGATCAGGGGACTTTGTTATACTCGATCAGGAGAATTTGTTATACTCGATCAGGGGACTTTGTTATACTCGACCAGGGTACTTTGTTATACTCGATCAGGGGACTTTGTTATACTCGATCAGGGGACTTTGTTATACTCGATCAGGGGCCTTTGTTATACTCGATCAGGGGACTTTGTTATACTCGATCATGGGACTTTGTTATACTTAATGAGGGGCCTTTGTTATACTCGATCTGGGGACATTGTTATTCTCGATAAGGGGGACTTTGATATACTCAATTTGGGGGCTTTGTTATACTCGATCAGGGAACTTTGTTATACTCGATTAGGAGCCTTTGTTATACTCGATCAGAGGCCTTTGTTATACTCGATCAGGGGACTTTGTTATACTCGATCAGGAGAATTTGTTATACTCGATCAGGGGACTTTGTTATACTCGATCAAGGACTTTGTTATACTCGATCAGGGGACTTTGTTATACTCGATGAGCGGGCTTTGTTAAACTCGATCAGGGGACATTGTTATAGACTTTTAGGGTCCTTTGTTATACTCGATCAGGGGCCTTTGTTATACTCATTCAGGGGTCTTTGTTATACTCGACCAGGGGACTTTGTTATACTCGATCTAGGGCCTTTGTTATACTCGATCAGAGGACTTTGTTATACTCGATGAGCGGGCTTTGTTTTACTCGATCAGGGGGCATTGTTATAGACTTTTAGGGTCCTTTGTTATACTCGATCAGGGGCCTTTGTTATACACATTCAGGTGACTTTGTTATACTCGACCAGGGGACTTTGTTATACTCGATTAGGGGCCTTTGTTATACTTGATCAGGGGGCTTTGTTATACTCGATCAGGGGACATTTTTATTCTCGATAAGGGTGACTTTGTTATACTCAATTAGGGGGCTTTGTTATACTAGATCAGGGAACTTTGTTATACTCGATCAGGGGACTTTGTTATACTCGACCAGGGGAGTTTGTTATACTCGACCAGGGGACTTTGTTATACTCGATAACGGGCCTTTGTTAAACTCGATGAGGGGCCTTTGTTATAATCGACCAGGGGACTTTGTTATACTCGATCAAGGGCATTTGTTAAACTCGATGAGGGGCCTTTGTTATACTCGATCAGGCTACTTTGTTATACTCGATCAGGGGACTTTGTTATATTCGATCAGGGGGCTTTGTTATACTCGATCAGGGAACTTTGTTATACTGGATCAGGGGACTTTATTTTACTCGATGAGGGGGCTTTGTTATACGCGATCAAGGGACTTTGTTATATTCGATCAGGGGCCTTTGTTATACACGATCAGCGGCCTTTGTTATACGCGATCAGGGGACTTTGTTATACTCGACCAGGGGATTTTGTAATACTCGATCAGGGGACTTTGTTATACTCGATCAGGGGACTTTGTTATACTCGTCCATGGGGCTTTGTTATACTTTGATCAGGGGACTTTGTTATTCTCGACCAGGGGACTTTCTTAAACTGAGCCAGGAGACGTTGTTATACTCGATCAGGGGACTTTGTTATTCTGGACCAGGGGACTTTGTTATACTCGATCAGGGGACTTTGCTATACTCGATGAGGGGACTTTGTTATACTCGTCCAGGGGGCTTTCTTATTCTTTGATCAGGGGACTTTGTTATTCTCGACCAGGGGACTTTGTTATACTCGATCAGGGGACTTTGTTATACTCGTCCAGGTAGCTTTGTTATACTCGATCAGGGGACTTTGTTATACTCGATCAGGGACTTTGTTATACTCGACAAGGGGACATTTTTATACTTGACCAATGGACTTTGTTATATTCGATGAGGGGCCTTTGTTATACTCGATCTGGGGACTTTGTTATACACGACCAGTGGACTTTTTTTTATTGACCAATGGACTTTGTTATACTCAATGAGGGGCCTTTGTTATACTGGATCAGGGGACTTACTTATACTCGACCAGGGGACTTTGTTATACGCGATCAGGGGACTTTGTTATACTCGATCAGGGGACTTTTTTATACTCAACCAGAGGACTTTGTTATACTCGATCAGGGGACTTTGTTATAATCAATGAGGGGACTTTGTTATACTCGATGAGGGGCCTTTGTTATACTCGATGAGGGGGCTTTGTTATACTCGATCAGGGGACTTTGTTATACTCGACCAGGGGCCTTTGTTATACTCGATTAGAACACTTTGTTATACTCGACCAAGGGAATTTGTTATACCCGATCAAGGGACTTTTGTTATACCCGATCAGGGGACTTTGTTATACTCGACCAGGGGACTTTTTTATTCTTGACCAATGGATTTTGTTATATTCGATGATGGGCCTTTGTTATACTTGACCAGGGGTCTTTGTTATACTCGACTAGAAAACTTTGTTATACTCGACCAGGGGACTTTTTATACTCCATCAGGGACTTTAAAATACTCGATCAGGTGATATGTCATACTCGATCAGGGGACTTTGTTATACTCGGTTCAGGGGACTTTGTTATACTCGTCTAGTGGGCTTTGTTATACTAGGATCAGGGGACTTTGTTATACTCGATCAGGGGACTTTGTCTTACTCGATCAGGGCCCTTTGATATACTCGACCAGGGGACTTTGTTGTAATCGATCAGGGGACTTTGTTATGCTCGTTATGGGGACTTTGTTATACTGGGCCAGGAGGCGTTGTTATACTCGATCAGGGGATATGTTATACTCGATTAGGGGATTTTGTTATACTGGACCAGGGGACTTTGTTATACTCGATCAGTGGACTTTGTTATAATCGATCAGGGGACTTTGTTATACTCGTCCAGGGGGCTTTGTTATACTAGGATTAGGGGAGTTTGTTATACTCGATCAGGGGACTTAGTTATTCTCGATAAGGGGGCCTTTGTTATACTCGATCAGGGGACTTTGTTATACTCGACCAGGGGACTTTGTTATACTCGATTAGGGGCCTTTGTTATACTTGATCAAGGGGCTTTGTTATACTCGATCAGGGGACATTGTTATTCTCGATAAGGGGGACTTTGTTATACTCAATTAGGGGGCTTTGATATACTCGATCAGGGAACCCTGTTATACTCGATTAGGGGCCTTTGTTATACTCGTTCAGGCGCTTTTGTTATATTCGATCAGGAGGCTTTTTTATACTCGTTCATGGGACTTTGTTATACTCGATGAGGGGCCTTTGTTATACTCGATTAGGTGCCTTTGTTATACCCGATCAGGGGACTTTGTTATAATCGATCAGGGGACTTTGTTATACTCGATGAGCGGGCTTTGTAATACTCGATCGGGGGACATTGTTATAGACTTTTAGGGTCCTTTGTTATACCTGATCAGGGGCCTTTGTTATACTCGTTCAGGGGACTTTGTTATACGCGACCAGGGGACTTTGTTATACTCGATCAGGGTCTTTGTTATACTTGATCAGGGGGCTTTGTTATACTCGATCAGGGGACTTTGTTATTCTCGGCTAAGGGGGTCTTTGGTTATACCCGATCAGGGGCTTTATACTTGATCAGGGGACTTTGTTATAATTTTTGATCAGGGGCTTTGTTATACTCTCGATCAGGGAACTTGTTAGCACTCTCGATCAGGGCCTTTGTTATACTCGATCAGGGAACTTTGTTATACTCGACCAGGGCAGTTTGTTATACTCGACCAGGGGACTTTGTTATACTCGATGAGGGGCCTTTGTTAAACGCGATGAGGGGCCTTTCTTATACTCGATCAGGGGACTTTGTTACACTCGATTAGGGGACTTTGATATACTCGATCAGGGGGCTTTGTTATATTCGATCAGGGGACTTTGTTATACTCGGTCAGGGGACTTTGTTATACTCGATGAGGGGACTTTGTTATACTCGATGAGGGGCCTTTGTTATACTCGATCAGAGGCCTTTGTTATACTCGATCAGGGGACTTTGTTATACTCGATCAGGAGACTTTGTTATACCCGATCAGGGGACTTTGTTATACTCGACCAGGGGACTTTGTTATACTCGATCTGGGGCCTTTGTTATACTTGATCAGGGGCCTTTGTTATAATCGTTCAGCGGACTTTGTTATAGTCGATCAGGGGTCTTTGCTATACTCGATAAGGGGACTTTGTTATACTCGATCAGGGGAGTTTGTTATAATTCTACCAGGGGGCTTTGTTATACTCGATGAGAGGCCTTTGTTAAACTCGATTAGGGGCCTTTGTTATACTCGATCTGGGGACTTTGTTATACTCGATCAGGGGACTTTGTTATACTCGACCAGGGGGCTTTGTTATACTCGATCAGGGGCCTTTGTTAAACTCGATGAGGGCCTTTGTTATACTCGATCAAGGGACTTTGTTATACTCGGTCAGGGAACTTTGTTATACTCGATCAGGGGACTTTGTAATACTCGATCAGGTGACTTTCTTATACTCGATCTGGGGCCTTTGTTATACTTGATCAGGGGGCTTTCTTATACTCGATCAGGGAATTTAGTTTTCCTGAGATAAGGGGGGACTTCTATTTTACCCGATGAGGCCGTTATAATTTCGGGATCAAGGGACTTAATATATTCGGATCAGGGCCTTTGTTATACTCCGATCAGCGGCCTTGTTATACCTGATTAGGGATTTGTTATACTCGAACAGAGACTTTGTTATACTCGATCAGGGACTTTGTTATACTCCGGATCAGGGACTTTGTTATACTCGTCCATGGGGCTTTGTTATACTTTGATTAGGGGACTTTGTTATTCCCGACCAGGGGACTTTCTTAAACTGAGCCAGGAGACGTTGTTATACTCGATCAGGGGATATGTTATACTCGATCAGGGGACTTTGTTATTCTGGACCAGGGGACTTTGTTATACTCTATCAGGGGACTTTGCTATACTCGATCAGGGGACTTTGTTATACTCGTCCAGGGGGCTTTGTTATACTTTGATCAGGGGACTTTGTTATTCTCGACCAGGGGACTTTGTTATACATGATCAGGGGACTTTGTTATACTCGTCCAGGGGGCTTTGTTATACCCGATCAGGGACTTTTGCTATACCCGATCAGGGACTTCGAGCATACTCGACAAGGGATTTTATACTTGACCTCACGGATCTTTATATACCGATGAGGGGCCTTTTGTTATACCTTTCGGATCAGGGGACTTTGCTATACTCTGACCAGGGACTTTTGTTATACGCGATCAGGGGACTTTGTTATACTCGATCAGGGGACTTTGTTATACTCAACCAGAGCACTTTGTTATACTCGATCAGGGGACTTTGTTATACTCAATGAGGGGATTTTGTTATACTCGATGAGGGGCCTTTGTTATACTCGATGAGGGGGCTTTGTTATTCTCGATGAGGGGACTTTGTTATACTCGACCAGGGGCCTTTGTTATACTCGATTAGAAAACTTTGTTATACTCGACCAGGGGACTTTGTTATACCCGATCAAGGGACTTTTGTTATACCCGATCAGGGGACTTTGTTATACTCGACCAGGGGACTTTTTTATACTTGACCAATGGATTTTGTTATACTCGATGATGGGCCTTTGTTATACTTGACCAGGGGTCTTTGTTATACTCGACTAGAAAACTTTGTTATACTCGACCAGGGGACTTTTTATAGTCCACCAGGGACTTTGTTATACTCGGTTCAGGGGACTTTGTTATACTCGTCTAGTGGGCTTTAATATACTAGGATCAGGGGAATTTGTTATACTCGATCAGGGGACTTTGTCTTACTCGATCAGGGCCCTTTGATATACTCGACCAGGGGACTTTGTTGTAATCGATCAGGGACTTTGTTATACTGGGCCAGGAAACGTTGTTATACTCGATCAGGGGATATGTTATACTCGATTAGGGGATTTTGTTATACTGGACCAGGGGACTTTGTTATACTCGATCAGTGGACTTTGTTATAATCGATCAGGGGACTTTGTTTTACTCGTCCAGGGGGCTTTGTTATACTAGGATCAGGGGAGTTTGTTATTCCCGACCAGGGGACTTTGTTATACTCGACCAGAGGCCTTTGTTATATTCTGTCAGGGGACTTTGTTATACTCGTCCAGGGGGCTTTGTTATACTCGATCAGGGGACTTTGTCTTACTCGATCAAGGCCCTTTGCTATACTCGACCAGGGGACTTTGTTTTAATCGATCAGGGGACTTTGTTATGCTCGATATGGGGACTTTGTTATACTGGGCCAGTTGTGACTTTTTTATACTCGGTCAGGGGACTTTGTTATACTAGTATCAGGGGACTTTGTTATTCTCAAGCAGGGGACTTTGTTATACTCGACTAGGGGATTTTTTTATACTCGACCAGAGGCCTTTGTTATCCTCGGTCAGGGACTATGTTATAATCGATCAGGGGATTATGTTATGCTCGCTTTGGGGCTTTGTTATACTGGGCCAGGAGACCTTGTTATACACGATGAGGGGATATGTTTTACTCGATCAGGGGACTTTGTTATACTCGATCAGGGCTTTGTTATACTCGATGAGGGGACTGTGTTATACTCGTCCAGGGGGTTTTGTTATACTCGATCAGGGGACTTTGTTATACTCGATCAGGGTTCGGTTCTTTTGTTATACTCGATGAGGGGCCTTTGTTATACTCGATGAGGGGCCTTTGTTATACTCAATGAGGGGGCTTTGTTATACTCGATCAGTGGACTTTGTTATACTCGACCAGGGGCCTTTGTTATACTCGATTAGAAAACTTTGTTATACTCGACCAGGGGACTTTGTTATACCCGATCAAGGGACTTTTGTTATACTCGATCAGGAGACTTTGTTATACTCGACCAGGGGCCTTTGTTATACTCGATCATCGGACTTTCTTATACTCGATAAGGGGACTTTGTTATACTCGATAAGGGGAATTTGTTATATTCGATAAGGGGACTTTGTTATACTCGACCAGGGGACTTTGTTATACTCGATTAGGCGGCTTTGTTATACTCGTTCTGGGGACTTTGTTATACTCGATGAGGGGCCTTTGTTATACTCGATCTGGAGCCTTTGTTATACTAGATCAAGGGATTTTGTTATACTCGATCAGGGGACTTTGTTATACTCGACCAGAGGACTTTGTTATACTCGATCAAGGGACTTTGTTATACTCGATCTGGGGACTTTGATATACTCGAGCAGGGGACTGTGTTATACTCCATCAGGGGACTTTATTATACTCGACCAGAGGACTTTGTTATACTCGATCAGGGGACTTTGTTATACTCGACCAGGGGACTTTTGTATACTTGACCATTGGACTTTGTTATATTCAATGAGGGGCCTTTGTTATACTCGATGAGGGACTTTGTTATAATCGACCAGGAGACGTTGTTATAAGCGATCAGAGGACTTTTTTATGCTCGATCAGGGACTTTATTATACTCAACCAGAGAACTTTGTTATACTCGATCAGGGGACTTTGTTAAACTCAATCAGGGGACTTTGTTATACTCGATTAGGGGCCTTTATTATACTCGATGAGGGGGCTTTGTTATACTCGACCAGGAGACTTTGTTATACTCGAGCAGAGGACTTTGGTATATTCGATCAGGGGATATGTTATATTCGATGAGGGAACTTTGTTATACTT
>NW_024720347.1:0-8867 GCF_018991925.1 Homarus americanus
GCCTTTGTTATACTCTGATCAGGGGACTTTGTTATACCCGATCAGGGACATTCTTATACTCGAGCAGGGGGCTTTCTATACTCGATGTGGGGACTTTGTTATACTCGATGAGGAGGCTTTGTTATACTCGATAAGGGCTTTGCTATACCGACCAGGGGACTTGGTTATACTCGATCAGTGGACTTTGTTATACTCGATTAGGGCCTTTGTTATTCTCGATGAGGCTTTGTTATACTCGGACCAGGGACTTTGTTATACCGATCAGGAACTTTGCTATACTCAACCAGGGACTTTTTAAAATTAATTAGGGACTTTGTCATACTCGATCAGGGAATTTTGTTATACTCGATCAGGGATATATGATACTCCGGATCAGGGACTTTGTTATACTCGACCAGGGACTTTTTATACTCGATCAGGGGACTTTTTTATACCGATCGGGGGAATTTTGTTATACTCGATCAGAGGACTTTGTATTCTCGACCGGGGCATCTGTTATACTCGAGAAGAAAACTTGTTATACTCGACCATGGGACTTTGTTATACTCGATCAAGGGACTTTTGTTATACTTGATCAGGGGACTTTGTTATACTCGACCAGGGACTTTTGTTATACTCGACCAGGGACTTTTGTTATACTCGATCAGGGACTTTTTTATACTCGATAAGGGGACTTTTGTTATACTCGATAAGAGGAATTTCTTATACTCAATCAGGGACTTTGTCTTACCTGATCAGGCCCTTTGCTAATTTCGACCAGGGATTCTTTGATAATCGATCATGGACTTTGTTATGCTCGATATGGGGACTTGACTTTGCTTAATCAACAGGACTTTCAGCCTCGATCAGGGACTTCGGTAATACCGGAGGAGGGGACTTTTGTTATACCTTGATCAGCGGATATCATCGAATGCGGACCCCCGTTATGCTCGACACATGGGGACTTTGTTAATCAAATAGGACTTTTATACTCGATCAGGACTTTTTGTTATACCTAGGTATCACGGGACTTTTGTTTATTTTCGATCTGGGGACTTCGTTATACGGGCCAGAGACTTCGTTATACCTGGGATTGTATGTTACCCCGATCAGGGGACCTTGTAATACTCGATAAGGAATCGTTTATACCGGAGGCGGGACTCGGTTAGATTCGAACAGGGGACTTTGTTATACCTGACCAGGGACTTCGGTTATACTCGATTAGGCGGTCGTTATACCTGATCAGGTGACTTTGTTATTCTCGATGAGGGGCCTTTTCTTATAATTTGATGGGTGCCTGGTTAGCATGCAGACCAGGATTCTGGCATACCCGATCAGGGACTTTCTTTATACTCGAAGAGGGGGCTTGTACTGGATGAGGGACTTTGTCATACCGATGCGGAGGCTTTGTTATACACGATAAGTGACTTTTGCTATACCTACAAGGACTTTGTTATACTCGATCAGGGGACTTTGTTTATATTCGACCAGGGACTTTTTTTACTTGGACCAATGGATTTTAAGTTATACGAGATGAGAGCCTGTTATACTCTGACAGGACTTGGCGCACCACCAGAGATTCTTGTTATACCCGGATCAGAGTGACTGTTACACTGACCAGGGACTTTTTTTTATACTTGGATCAATGGAGTTTGTTATACTCAATGAGGGGCCTTTATGGCCTGATCATGGGACTTTTGTTATACTCGACCAGGGACATTGTTATACGCGATCAGGGGGACTTTTTATATCGAATAGAGGACTCTCAAGTTATACCTGATCAGGGATATGTTATACTCGATCAGTGGACTTGTTATACTCTGGATTAGGGGCCTTTGTTATACTCCGATCAGGACTTGTTATACTCAATCAGGGACTTTGTTATACTCGGGATTAGGGCCTTTTGGTTATATCAACCAGGGAACATTTTTAAAATTAATCAGGGACTTTGGTCATACCTGATCAGGGAATTTTGTTATACTCGATCAGGGGATGTTATACCTGATCAGAGGATCTTGTTATACTCTGTAACCAGAGGACTTTTGGTTATACCTGCATCAGAAGACTTTGTTATACCTGCTAATCATGGGAATTTGTTATACTCGCTGAGGATTTTTGCTATACTTGATTAGAGGATCTCGTTATACTCGATCAGGGAATTTTGTTATACTCGATCAGAGGACTTTGTTATAATTTTTAATTAGGGCCTTGTTATACTCGATAAGAAAACTTTGTTATATCATGACTAGGGGACTTTGTTATACTCGATCAAGGGACTTTGTTATACTCTCGATCAGGGACTTTGTTATAATTTTAATTGTGTGGACTTTTGTTATGCCTTACCAGGGTCTTTTGTTATACTCGACCAGAGGCCTTTGTTATACTCGATCAGGGGACTTTGTTATACTCGATAAGTAGACTTTGTTATACTCAATAAGAGGAATTTGTTATACTCGATCAGGGGACTTTGTCTTACTCGATCAGGGCCCTTTGCTATACTCGATCAGGGGACTTTGATATAATCGATCATGGGACTTTGTTATGTTCGATATGCGGACTTTGTTATACTGGGCCAGGGGACTTTTTTATACCCGATCAGGGGACTTTGTTATCCTCGATCAGGGGACTTTGTTATACTCGACCAGGGGACTTTGTTATACTCGATTAGGGGACTTTTTTATACTCGACCAGAGGACTTTGTTATACTCGACCAGGGGACTTTGTTATACTCAATTTGGTGACTTTGTTATACTCGATTAGGGGCCTTTGTTATACTCGATGAGGGGGCTTTGTTATACTCGACCAGGAGACTTTGTTATACTCGATTAGGGAACTTTGTTATACTCAACCAGGGGACTTTTTTAAAATTAATCAGGGGACTTTGTCATACTCGATCAGGGGAATTTTGTTATACTCGATCAGGGGATATGTTATACTCGATCAGGGGACTTTGTTATACTCGATCAGGGGACTTTGTTATACTCGATCAGGGGACTTTGTTATACTCGATCAGGGGACTTTGTTATACTCGATCAGGGGACTTTGTTATACTCGTTTAGGGGACTTTGTTATACTCGATAAGAGGAATTTGTTATACTCGATCAGGGGACTTTGTCTTACTCGATCAGGGGACTTTGATATAATCGATCATGGGACTTTGTTATGCTCGATATGGGGACTTTGTTATACTGGGCCAGGGGACTTTTTTTTCTCGATCAGGGGACTTTGTGATACTAGTATCAGGGGACTTTGTTATTCTCGACCAGGGGACTTTGTTATACTCGATTAGGCGGCTTAGTTATACTTGATCAGGTGACTTTGTTATACTCTATGAGGGGCCTTTCTTATACTCGATGAGGGGCCTTTGTTATACTAGATCAGGGGACTTTGTTATACCCGATGAGGGGACTTTCTTATACTCGAGCAGGGGGCTTTGTTATACTCGATGAGGGGACTTTGTTATACTCGATGAGGAGGCTTTGTTATACTCGATCAGGTGACTTTGCTATACTCGAACAGGGGACTTTGTTATACTCGATCAGGGGACTTTGTTATACTCGACCAAGGGACTTTTTTATACTTGACCAATGGACTTTGTTATACTAGATGAGAGGCCTTTGTTATACTCGATCTGGGGACCTTGTTATATTCGAGAAGGGGACTTTGTTATACTCGACCAGAGGACTTTGTTATACTCTATCAGGGAATATGTTATACTTGATCAGTGGACTTTGTTATACTCGATTAGGGGCCTTTGTTATACTCGATGAGGGGGCTTTGTTATACTCGACCAGGGGACTTTGTTATACTCGATCAGGGAACTTTGCTATACTCAACCAGGGGACTTTTTTAAAATTAATCAGGGGACTTTGTCATACTCGATCAGGGGAATTTTGTTATACTCGATCAGGGGATATGTTATACTCGATCAGGGGACTTTGTTATACTCAACCAGAGGACTTTGTTATACTCGATCAGGGGACTTTGTTATACTCAACCATGGTACTTTGTTATACTCGATGAGGGGCTTTGGTTATCCTCGATCAGGGGACTTTGTTATACTCGACTAGGGGACTTTTTTATACTCGATCAGGGGATATGTTATACTGGATGAGGGGATTTTGCTATACTTGATTAGGGGACTTTGTTATACTCGACCAGGGGCCTTTGTTATACTCGATAAGAAAACTTTGTTATACTCGACCAGGGAAATTTTGTTATACTCGATAAGAGGACTTTGTTTTACTCGACCAGGGGCCTTTGTTATACACGATAAGAAAACTTTGTTATACTCGACCAGGGGACTTTGTTATACTCGATCAAGGGACTTTTGTTATACTCGATCAGGGGACTATATTATACTCGACCAGCGGACTTTTGTTATACTTGATCAGGGGACTTTCTTATACTCGACCAGGTGCCTTTGTTATACTCGATCAGGGGACTTTGTTATACTCGATAAGGGGACTTTGTTATACTCGATAAGAGGAATTTGTTATACTCGATCAGGGGACTTTGTCTTACTCGATCAGGGCCCTTTGCTATACTCGACCAGGGCCTTTGATATAATCGATCATGGGACTTTGTTATGCTCGATATGGGGACTTTGTTATACTGGGCCAGGGGACTTTTTTATACACCATCAGGGGACTTTGTTATACTCGATGAGGGGATTTTTGCTATACTCGACCAGGGGACTTTGATATAATCGATCATGGGACTTTGTTATGCTCGATATGGGGACTTTGTTATACTGGGCCAGGGGACTTTTTTATACTTGATCAGGGGACTTTGTTATACTAGTATCATGGGACTTTGTTATTCTATACCAGGGGACTTTGTTATACTCGGTCAGGGACTTTGTTATACTCGGTCAGGGACTTTGTTATAATCGATCAGGGGACTTTGTTATACTCGATAAGGGGACTTTGTTATACTCGATCAGGGGGCTTTGTTATACTCGATCAGGGGACTTTGTTATACTCGATCAGGGGACTTTGTAATACTCGATAAGGACTTTGTTAGACCTTTGAACAGGACTTTATATAATTTCGACCAGGTACTTTGTTATACCTGATTAAAGGCTCGCTATACTGATCAGGTGACTTTGTTATGTACTCGATGAGAAAGGCCTTTCTTATACCTCGATGAGGGCCTTCTTATACTAGATCAGGGGACTTGTTACCCGATCAGGGGGATTTTCTTATACCGAGCAGGGATCTTGTTATACCTTTGACCAGGGGATATTGTTATACTGATTAGCGGCTCGCCATACCTTTAGGATCAGGTGACTTTGTTATACTCGATGAAGGGCCTTTTCTTATACTCGATGAGGGGGCTTTCTATACTAGATCAGGACTTTGTTTATACCCGATCAGGAGACTTTATATACTCATGATAAGGGGACTCGTTATACCTGATAAGAGTGAATTTGTTATACCTCGATCAGGGGACTTTGTCTACTCGATCAGGGCCCTTTGCTACATTCTCGACCAGGGGACTTTGATAATCGACGGTGACTTTGTTATGCCTCGGTATGGGGACTTTGTTATACTGGGCCAGGGACTTTTTTATACTCGATCAGGACTTTTGTTATACTAGTATCACGGGACCTTTGGTTATTCTCGACCAGGGACTTTGTTATACTCGTCATCAGACTTTGTTATAATCGACTTGTGTCACTTTGTTATGCTCGATCTGTGATCGGTTATACTGGGCCAGACTTGGTTATACTCTCGATCAGGGGATATGTTATACTCGTTCAGGGACTTTGTTATACCGACCACAGGGACTTTGTTATACCTCGATAAGGGACTCTTGTTATACTTTGATCAGGGCTTTGTTATACCTGATCAGGGGACTTTGTTATACTCGATCAGGGGACTTTGTTATACCTGTTAAGGGAATTAAGAATTTTATTAAGTGGGACTTTTGTTATACTCTGATGAGGGGCTTTGTTATACTCTCGATGAGGGGATTCTTTTATAATGACCAGGGACTTGTTGAATTTCGACCAGTAAAATTTTGTTATACCATTAGGCGGCCAGTTATACCAATCAGATCACTTTGTTACCGATGAGGGCCTTTCTATACTCGATGAGGGCCTTGTTATACTAGACGACTTCGTTATATTCGAGAAGGGACTTGTTATACTCGATGAGGGACTTTTGTTATACCCGATCAGGGGATTCTTGTTATACCCGGATCAGAGGACTTTGTTATACTCTAATTGTGGACTTTTTTATACTTGACCAATTTCTTATACTCACGAGGCCTTTGGGTACCTTTTGATCAGGGGACTTTGTTATACTCGACCAGGGGGCTTTGTTATACTCAGATCAGGGACTTCGGTTATACTCGATCAGGTATTCTTGGTAATACTCGTTATGTGAATTGTTATACCGATAAGGACTTTTGTTATGCTCCGATCAGTGGACTTTGTTATACCGAGTAGCCTTTGTTATACTTGATTAGGGGGAATTTGTTATACTCAATCAGGACTTTGTTATACTCAGATTAGGGCCTTTGTTATACTGCTGATGAGGGGGGTTTTGCTTATAATGACCAGGGGACTTTGTTATACGCGATCAGGAAATCCCTGTTAAACTCAACCAGGAACTTATAAAAATTAATCAGGACCTTGTCGCAGACCAATTAGGGAATTTGGTTATACCTCGATCAGGGATATGTTATAATGATCAGGGACTTTGTTAGTACCAATCATGGACTTTGTTATACCTGATGAGGGCTTTTGCTTATCCTCGATGAGGGGGTTTTCGTTATACCTTAACCCGGGACTTTTGTTATACTCGATCAGGGAATTTTGTTATACTCAACCAGGGATTCTTAAAATGTATCAGGTAATTGCCTACCTGATAAGCGGAATTTTATACTCGATCAGGATATGTTATACTCGATCAGGGACTTTTGTTATACTCAATCAAGTGGGACTTTGTTATACTCATGGAGGGGATTTTGCTATACTTCTGATTAAAATTTTTGTTATACTCGACTCGGGGAATTTGTTATACCGAATGAGGATTTGTTATATCGACCAGGGGCCTTTGTTATACTCTGGGATTAGAAACTTTGTTATACCTGACCAGGGGACTTTTGTTATACTCGATCAAGGACTCAAGCGGCAATGTATCAGGGACTTTTGCTTATACCTCGACCAGGACTTCGGTTATACTCGATTAGGGGACTTCGTTATACTCCGGATCAGGGACTTTGTTATACTCGATAAGTGGACTTTGTTATACCCGATAAGAGGAATTGTATATACCGATCAGGGGACTTTGTCTTACTCGATCAGGGGACTTCAATCTTACTTTATCAGGGCCCTTGCTATACTGACCTAGACTTTTGATATAATCGATCATCGGATTCTTGTTATGTTCGATATGCGTACTTTGTTATATCAAATAGGACTTTGTTATACTCAATAACGGGCCTTTGCATATACTCGAGATCAGGGACTTTTGTTATACTGTCCAGGGGACTTTGGGTTATACGCGATTAGTAATTTTTTATACTCGACCAGAGGATCTGTTATTCCCGGGATCAGGATTTTTGAGTACCCGACCAGAGGACTTGCCATAACCCCATCAGAGCATTTCTGCTATACCGACCAGGGACTTTTAATACTTGGATCAATGGCCTATTTATAATTAACAAGGGCCTTGCATACTCGGATCAGCCTTTTGTTATATACATAGCGACTTTTTATACTCGACCAGAAGACTTCGTTATACTCTATCAGGTTATGTTATACTCGATCAGTGGACTTTGTTATACCTGATGAAATATATACCGACCAGGACTTTGTTATACCTGACCGAAGGAACTTTGTTATACTCAAACTAGGACTTTTTAAAAATTAATCAGGGACTTTGTCAGTACCGATCAGGGAATTTTGTATATACTCGATCAGGGGATATGTTATACCGATCAGGGAATTCTGGTTATACTCCAACCAGAGGACTTTGTTATACTGGATCAGGGACTTTGTTATACTCAATCAGTGGAACTTTGTTATACTCTGATTAGGGCCTTTGTTATATCGATGAGGGGGCCTTTATACTCGACCAGGGACAAGGTTTTACCTGATCAGGGATATGTTATACTCGATGAGGGATTTTGCTATACTTGATTAGGGACTTTGTCATACTCGATCAGGGGAATTTTATACTCGATCAGAGGATATGTTATACTCGATCAGGAATTTTGTTATACCCAACCAAGAGGACTTTGTTATACTCGATCAGGGGACTTTGTATACCAATTAGGGACTTTGTTATACTCGATTAGGGCCTTGTTATACTCGATGAGGGCTTTGTTATATCACCAGGGACAAGGTTTACCGATCAGGATATGTTATACCTGATGAGGGGATTTCATATACCGAAGGGACTTTAGTTATACTCGACCAAGGGACTTTTTTATACTTGACCAATGGACTTTGTTATACCAGATGAGAGGCCTTGTTATACTCAATTCGGACTTTGTTATATTCAAGAAGGACTTTGTTATACTCGATCAGGGACATTTTATACCCGACCAGAGGACTTGTTATTCTGATTTGGAGGATTCGTTATACCTGCCCAGGGACTTTATATACTTCTGATCAATGGACTTTTGTTATACTAATAAGAGGCCTTGGTATAATTTGATCAGGGGATCTTTGTTATACCCGTCCAGGGACTTTGTTATACACGATTAGGGGCTTTTATACTCGACCAGAGGATTCTTGTTATACTTTATCAGGGATATGTTATATCAGATCAGTGGACTTGCTATACCTGACCAGGGACTTTGTTATACCTCGATCAGGAACTTGATATACTCAAACCATGGACTTTTAAATTAATCAGGGACCTTTGTCATAC
>NW_024720348.1:0-13087 GCF_018991925.1 Homarus americanus
CTCTCTCTCTCTGTGCCGTATCAGCCATAGGAACATTAATAGCTGCAGACAAGTCAGCGGCTGTCATCATAGACATACGTGCAGAGAGAAGAGGCCAAAAGAGGACTGTGCAAGAAATTGATTCTACATGGGCACCTGATGTACTGCAAGAGAAAGAACCTGAGGAAGAAAGACCAGTTCTGATCACTGAGGATCTACAACGTCAACTGGATGATGTGAGGAGGGAGAGAGATGTTCTTCTCATTGAGGGAAAAAGAGGATGGCAGGAGAGGATTTATTGGCATGAGCAGATAGAAAATGCTTTACTAAGGCTACTGCTGCTACTAAAGATGTTTTAAGGAGTTACTTTTTACTCTTCTCAGGTGAATTTTGTCTTGACTGGTGTCCCTGTAATATACTGGTCTAAGGAGGATATCAGTCGAACACTGACCCTTCGCAGCTTAAGCCCGAAAGCTTATCACTACTTGCCTGATAAAAGTCAATTTCGTTTCCCATCTATCAGTACACTGCATCGTTGGATTCTAAGCTCAATGTGGAACCAGGTGTGTTGCATGCACTTCTGCAACTGTTGTATCATAAATGTGAGTCTATGGGTGACTGTAAACGTCTACGTGTTTTATCTTTTGATGAAACAAGTGTCAATGAAGGTAACACTTGTCTTGTGAGGTCATAATTCCTGTCACATCACTCACACCTGGAGGCAAAGGCAGCACCTGTGATCACCTGCTCTAACTACCCCCCCTCCCCCCATAATCTGGCGTCAGTGGCTGTAACACATCATATGACGTCATAACTACTGTCACATTATGTCTACATTATTAACATAATGGACACAACAGGGAGGAAAGGAATTCCTGTAGGCAACTGTATATATAGTTATAATTACCCTATCTTAAGCTGCAGTTATTTAAATACATGACTATAACTGAAATACATTGTTTTTCTTTTAACCTTTCCTTCTGTGTATCACCCACCACACTGACTGGTGTCCTTAGCTAAAGTTATATGCAAGATTAAACTCTCTATTAGTATTATTTTCTATGTGAGATACTGAGATAACAAAGTATAGTATATAGAACCATAAAATGTTCTGTTTATAAGGGGTGAGAGGTAGGCGAGGGAGTCTACCTGCTGACGTCAGCAAAGCCCCACCCACCTTGGCCTGGCCTGTCCTGGCCTAGCCTAACCTAACCTACTGTAAAACAAGTTTAGCCTAGCCTAATCTCGCCTGACCTGACCTTATCTAACCAAAACTAACCTAACCTTGATCTGATCTGATCTGATCTGATCTAATATAGTGATTAGTTTGAATCAGATTGTTATACGTCTTTTTGATCAGTCTAAGTTTCTTTCATCTTACTCTTCATTTTTTCTCTGTTGTTCATCTTTGTTATATTTTTTTCTTTATGCTTTCTTTTCTTTCCCTCCTCCTCCTCTTCTTATTCCTCTATTGTTCTTTAAGAAATCAGGATAACTATTAAGATTTGTTGACCATTTTTTCTCTACATTTTCATTAAGAGATTACTTATTAAAACAACATTATCTGTATTTATATTATCTGAAGAGGAGTCCCGGCCACAACAAACGCCCCCCACACTAACATAATGAAGCACTGCAGTAAATTATGTAAATATTCAAAAGGATTTGGATTTAATTGTCGGTCGTTTAATTTTAGGAACATTTCATTAGTGTTAACGAGAGGCAGGTAATGGCTATTATTAAAAAGCTTCCCTTATAATGACTACGGTCCCTCCAGCCAGACTTATACTAGCGTCTAAAGCCAAGGTGTGGTAGAGTCAAGGTTACCCACTGAAAAGTTTATTTGGATAAGTTAGGAGTGATTCTATTAGGTTTGGCTCCATTAGGCGGTGTAAGGTTACCTGGAGTGGATGATTATGTGTTGGGTGGGGCGGAGAGGAGTCACACCAGGTTAGTTAGACTCCAGTTAGTGTGTATTTTATCCCTTTAACTCTCAAAGGAAAATTAAATAGATTAGTTGTTTTATAAGATAATTATTTAATTTTAATTCATCGGTTTATACTTTCATGATGTTACGTACAGTAAGTCTATAAATTCACTTAATTATTTTAATGGCAGGATAATAAAAAGATACCTGCTGTAATTACCGTGTTGGAAACTACAATTAGACAACCAGAACAGCATCATCGGCCATTACAGAGCGTTATGTTGTGTAATGTAAGCACTTAAGTCAGTGGCCTAAAGCCTCAGGGTCTCCTTGGCTGCTGTGTGAGGTGGTTCAGTCACGATACAAACATTACCAACATGTTTATCTTCACCAGGTGGGCTTAACATGACCAGGTGATGCCTTACTAACTCTTGGACAATTTTATTGTTGTTTAGTGAATTTTTATGAAGCTGCAAGATCATTTTACACTTCTTGGAGAAAATTTGGCAAAACAAAATTTTCATCCCAATTTCCCCAATTGGTAGATATTTTTTTTTTTTTGGTATTTTGGTATTTTTTAACTGACCTGACCTGGCCTCACCTGACCTAACATGAAAATAATCCTAGTGATAATGGTAAAAAATGCCAAATACCTATTGGGATAAAAACGAATATTAACCGATATTTTTGTATTATGGAGAAAACAAAATCTTCAAAAAAGTACAAAAAGTTAAAAACATAAATCAATATTTTTAACAACTCCTCCAGGTATCTTTTGTTAGTTTCACCTTCAGTGTCCTCATGACTGTCCTTGTCATTTTACTTTTGTTTGTCTTCCTGTATCTTGGATGTTCTCTATGTCACAGTTTGTGTTTGTTCTTTATTGTACTTCGTCACTGTCCATGTTTTACTGCATTATATTTCTTTGTTGTGATAAAATAGTTCCAAGACCTTCAGTTATAAACAATAATCATATGAAAGTCTTTGACAACAACTTAAATTATTCCTTATTTTCGTTACTTAGATCCATTAAATTCTTGTGTCCGTGTCCGTGACAATGATAATATTAGAATATAATGAAAGGACTTATATTGAGTAGTCTCTCAGGTTTTCATTCGACTGTATAAGTTTATCACAGTAAACATACAAAGCTGTAGCGAGACTGCTGGAGTTATGCTGCATCATATTAATGCAGCATGCAGCATAATGCGACCTCCTCTCCCTCCCTCCCCGACATGACAGCATAATGCAGCTCCCTCTCCCTCCCTCCCCAGCATGACAACATTATGCAACTCGCTCTCCCTCCCTCCCCAGCATGACAGCATAATGCAGTTCCCTCTCCCTCCCTCCCCAGCATGACAGCATAATGCAGCTCCCTCTCCCTCTCTCCCCAGCATGACAGCATAATGCAGCTCCCTCTCCCTCCCTCCCCAGCATGACAGCATAATGCAGCTCCCTCTCCATCCCTCCTCAGCATGACAGCATAATGCAGCTCCCTCTCCCTCTCTCCCCAGCATGAGAGCATAATGCAGCTCCCTCTCCCTCCATCCCCAGCTTGACAGCATAATGCAGTTCCCTCTCCCTCCTTCCCGAGTATGACAGCATAATGCAGCTTCCTCTCCCTCCCTTCCCAGCATGACATCATAATGCAGCTCCCTCTCCCTCCCTCCCCAGCATGACAGCATAATGCAGCTCCCTCTCCCTCCCTCCCCAGCATGACAACATAATGCAGCTCCCTGTCCCTCCCTCCCCAGCATGACAGCACCCTGAAGTTCCTTAATGAGTTGGGCTCCAGACTTATTGAAACTACCAGAGACTCCAGGGCATCGATCTACTATTTACAAGACAACCAACTGGGAGATGATGGTAAGGGAAGGCGAAAGACATCAGGTAGATTTTAGATTTTTACAGAACTTTATTTGGTTGGGACACAAAGACAGGCTGGAAGGGTGAGGTATGAGGATCTGGCAGGGTGGGGTATGAGGATCTGGTAGGGTGGAATATGAGGGACTGGAATGGTAGGGTATGAGGGAGTAACAGGGTAGGGTATGAGGAACTAGTAGGGTAGGGTATGAGGAACTAGAAGGGTAGGGTATGAGGAACTAGTAGGGTAGGGTATGAGGAACTAGAAGGGTAGGGTATGAGGACTGGCAGGGTGGGGCATAAGAGACTAACAAGACTGGGTATAAGGGTATGACAATCTCCTCTTCTACACTAATCACGCCACACGTTCTCCCTAAGTCATCAAAAAATATACATTTGTCATGGTGTTCAAAAATTCCTCTTTTACCAACACAAGCTCTCGTTCTTGTAGCCATTGTGATTTAGGCTGAGGGGATAGAGAGATATGGTGAAGGAAGTAGGAACAGATAAAGAGAATGACAGACATAGATATGAGGATACAATAATTGTGGAAGGGGAAGGAAAGAGGAGGTGGAGATAGTGGTAGAGGAAGCAGGGAAGGTGAGTAGGGGAGAGAGAGTGATGATATATTAAGGTTAATAGAGACAAGGGGGGATAGGATAGGTAAAGAGGATACGACAGGGCAGATTTAATCTAATTTCATGGGTAAGAGATGGCAGGAGACCTAGTGAGTGAGTGAGTGGGACAACCATTGATCGTGATCACACCCCAGTCCACAAGATCGTACACACAAGATAGAGTCGAAGGAACAGAGGAACATATTCGGTTTGTTGTCGAACACTTGAATCAAAGGAGCAATAAGTTATTACTGAGTCACTGCACGTTGACTACATATTATAGTGTTTGTAAAGATCTTTCTTGTTACACTGGTCGAGAAGATCAGATAGCGACCGTACTGAGCTGTGGCCCATATCTACAGAACCTCGACCATATTAGTTGGTAAAATTGTCTTCGTTTTCTTTGGTGAGTGATCGTGTATATCCAGATGTAATAACTGAAATGTGTTCAGTGTCTCCAACAGGACCCGGCTGTACTCTCTTATCGCTGGGACCTCTATCAGTCTGCCTACACGAATATCAATAAGACCAGTTTCAACTTCTCTACAAACTTTAAGAGCGTTCGGTCGAGGAGTTCAGGTACGAAAAAAGTATGTTAAGTGAGAATAAATTAACTCGAGGCCAGTCAGTGTGTCAAAACAAGGTCGGGCCCACATCAACTGGCAATATAATCACATAAGGCGGATCATGACGATAACACATTTGTGCTTATTGTTTCATCAAAGTACTTAGGCAACATGTTAAATCTATTGTTTGTGTGAAAGTAAAAGGAGAAGCTGTATAGGTTGATCCACAGTTCCTGTTTCAACATCTAACAAAAGCATCAGGGAGAGTGTAAGGTAGGTGAGTAGTGTAACCACCCACTGTACTCTGAAGGGTCTGGCCTAAGAAACACCTTATGGACTATGAGCTGTACACTGCTGCATCACATTAACCACTAGGAGTTGCAAACAAACATTCCAAAAGTGCCTTTATGGAGGAGACCGATGAATTTCAAAATGAACACTGTGACTCCTGCTGTCTCGGTAGGGTCGTCAAAATCCTTCGTCTGTCGTGTCATATCGTCTAACACAAAATCGTAAACATACTTTTTGGAGCGTATCTACATCTTACAGCATGATGACACTAAATGGCCGCCTTAAAATGTTATTCTCAAAGATTTAATTATCCAATGAAAAAATTCACCCACTAAAATTTAAGATCACGTTGAAGATAAACTCATTAAAGTTTTATACTATAATGGAAATTAAAGTTCACTCACTCGCACTCTTGGGAAGATATTATAATTTAAGTTCTTATTATAGAACAGTCTTGGCTGTTTTTAGGTCCTGCTATGGTTACTGTCTGAGTCACAATCAACCTCACTTGGCATCTTCTATTTCAATTTGGCGCATTTCATGTCGGTGTATTTCATGTTGGTGTATTTCATGTCGGTGTATTTCATGTTGGTGTATTTCATGTTGGTGTATTTCATGTTGGTGATCACCTGCCACCCACCAGAGACTTGGGAAGGTTAGAAATAGTATCATCTCTGTGTTTTATGACGTCTTCGAGGTTTATATCTTCACCTCACCTCCTGAACCACATCCTCAAGACGGACCATTTCTTACCCCTGGTCGTCTTCTTAGTTAGTCAGGCTTATTTACATTCTTCTCTCACAGCGCTGCAACCCCTGGCGAGAAACTCTCCCTCATTTCTTGTAAACTTTTAGAGAAGTAAAGTTTATTCTCAACTGGTTGTACAGATGAAGCGTCACAACTTCTTGATATCTTTGCTTTGTGATTATAATACCAACGTGTCTGAGTCGTGTATTTGTTTATAAACTTAATGGAATAATATTTACCCAAGTTTAAGAGGTACTAAAGACATTATAAGGGCTGGATATTTTAAATTATCTGCATCACTTGAATCACTTGAATCAGGAGTGAGAAAATGAAATTAAAACAAAAAAGAATTGTAAGTGAATGAAATATCGAAATCCTTGAAAAAACTAAATTTCTTAAAAACAGTAATGGACTAAGACAGCAGTGGAAGGTAAGGAGATTGGTGGAAAAGAAAGGAGAAGACCGAAGGAGGAAGGTAAAAGGAGGGAAGATGGAGGGGAGAGGAAGATGAAGGGGGAAGAAGAAGGGAGGAGAAATGAATGGGGGAGATGGAAGGGAGGAAGAAGGGAGGGAAGATGAAGGGGTAAGATGGAGGAGAAAGACGATGGGGAGAAGAAGATGAAGGAGAAGATGAAAGGTGGAAGATGAAAGGCAGGAAGCGACAGTGCAAAATAGATCGACAAGAGACACAGTTGTACCAGAGGTGGTAAAAATATACACCAGGAAGGAATCAGGTGTGGCAATGTAATACACTCTCTCTCTCTCTCTCTCTCTCTCTCCATATTATGTTGCTCAGATTTCTCTCTCTTTTTCTAAAAATACAAAACTCAACTCAATAAAGGCAACACATGTGCTGTACTATGACTGCCAGTGTATTATAGCATCAACATTATTATATAAGAGTATATATTATACTTAAGCCCCCCCCCCAGGTATCGCCGGGATGGTTAATCTTCAGGTGGGATACGCTGGGCGGCGAGGGGAGTGACAATCTACCTGTGTCATTAAGGTCTCTGTTACCTTTTCCTGGGGCGACACTTCAGGTGAGTTATTATATAAAAAAGAGACTCACTTTATACAATACATGAAAAAATAACACCACCATTTAACTTACATAAATTAACACACAATACAATACTGAATGCCTAACTAGCTTAGCTCCCCCCACCCCAGCCTCCCTTGAGCGAGCAGGAGCGTGCTGTGTATGGCCACCACCCCAACCAATCACCTCGACTCAGCTAGGTGGACAGCCCACCTGCTATTACTCCCTACTACTTTACTTCCCGTTTCTATTCTTTCCTTCTCTCTTTCCTCTCCTCTCTCATGGCAAAGTCATTTCCCACTTTACTTCATCATCGTTACTCAGTAAGACAGCAGTAGACCACGACGCTTCACACTGTACCTGCCTGACTCTGGTGTTACCTGTACTGTGTTAATTGGCTTGAAGAACATACAGCTCTAAAACGTGATATGAATTGTTAATGTTGTCATAGGAAGATGAACTTGACAAAAAACGACCTTTATAACTAAATGTCAGACCAAATACTGTCAAGAGGTGTGAACAGCTTCCATATGGAGAGGATCTTTAATTGAAGTCTAATGTGTCACTTCAGGCAATAACTCTGTGGGGTGGACACATCGACAACACAAGAGTGACCGACATATAAACACTTCCGAGACAACGATAACTAATGACTTTTTTGTTTGTCCTTTCAGAACAAAGTTCACTCCTGGGATTATCTCTCATAAACGAAGCATCACCAAGCACAAGCACCACACACCTGTATAGGCCTTCAGTATCGTCAACCAGCAACTGTCTACATGATAATAGTCCAGACAAAACCTTCCTTTTACTTTAACCCGGAAATAAACATCGACAGGTTTATTATAAATAATTATGACGACAGTAAGTTTTCAAGGTTCAAGTGTCCTTATTTCCTGCCAATGGTTCCAGGAAAACCTTAAAACTTACAATTAATAAATAATTAAAGATTTTTGTTTCTTGTATCTATATATATAAAACAAAGAAGTATGTATGTTTGTTTGTGTGTTTGTGTGTCCGCACGAGAATCTCGGAAACTACTATACCGATCTGTAGTGATGATGGATGGTGTTATATGTAGTGATGGTGGATGGTGTTATATGTAGTGATGATGGATGATGTTATATGTACTGATGATGGATGTTATATGTAGTGATGATGGATGATGTTATATGTAGTGATGATGGGTGGTGTTATATGTAGTGATGATCTATCTTCTATTGATATAAAACAAAGAAGTATGTCTGTTTGTTTGTGTGTGTGTGTGTGTTTGCTTGTGTGTCCGCACGAGAATCTCGGAAACTACTCTACCGATGTGTAGTGATGATGGATGGTGTTATATGTAGTGATGATGGATGATGTTATATGTGTTATAAGTGTTTAAATAACATGGTAGATATTACTGAGCCTTCATCAGGGGTTGGTGCCTCCCTCCAGGTTCCCAGAGGTACAACTATTGGTGACATTTTCTTATTCGATGGCAGCAGTTGAGTTAGATTCATTGGTTGGGAGGTACAGACAGAGTGTAAGTAGCTGTGGAAGTTTCGCGCTCCCTGATGTCGCCCAAATTGTCATAATTGAAGGTAACTGACTTGGCAACGGTAGTGCGTACGTTGGTCTTCTTAAGGATAGAGGCGGGTTGTTGGTCGGCAACATTGGATAGAACTATGAACTCAGCAGCTTGGCGGTCAAGGTTGTTCAAGGTACCATGGGCACTGTAGTAGTTAACTTCCAGCTTGTTAGTTGATTTTCGGCTGCTGCCAATGCTTTCACCATCAAATCGTCCAACAGCCTTATCACAGGAGGCTTCGTCAAAGTATCGGATGTATGCGAAGCCATAGTGTTCATTTTTGTTGTCTTTTGAGGGCATCACAAATAGGTCGATCTGTCCACATTCCTCAAACGATGGTCGAATCTGCTTAGGGGCCACACCAGGGTAGATGTTTGTTGCAACCACCACGAAGCTGGTGTCGAAGTCTACAACGAAATCCTTGTAGGAGGTCATTGTGTCATACATACATACCATATTCTCCTCAAAAGTCTGAGGACCTCAAGTTAAAATTTGGGCACAAAAGTAGATTAATATTGTAATGAGGTTGGAATATTTGTATTATGTAGTAATTATAACAAAATATAGTAAAGAGGGGAGATAGTGTGAAGATGTGCGAGGTGTGTTAAGGAGGATGGAAGGTAGTGAGGGGTGGGAGGTAGTGAGCGGGAGGGTTAGTAAAGATAAGGGGTAGTGAGGGGTGGGGTAGTGAGGGGTGGGAGGTAGTGAGCGGGAGGGATAGTAAGATAAAGGGGTAGTGAGGGGGTGAGGTGGTAGTGAGGGTGGGAGGTAGTGAGGGGTGGAAGGTAGTGAGGCGGGAGGATGAAGTAAGAGATAAAGAGGAGGGTAGTGAGGGGTGGGGGTAGTGAGGCGCTGGGGTAGTGAGGGGTGGGGGAGTAGTGAGGGGTGGGGGTGGTGAAGGTGGGAGGTAGTGAGGGGTGGGAGGGTAATGGGCAGGAGGATAGTAAAGAGATAAGGGGTAATTGAGGGGTGGGGTAGTGAGGGTGGGGGAGGTAGTGAGGGGTGGAAGGTGAGTAGGCAGGAGGGATGAAGCAAAGATAAGGGGAGTGATTAGTGAGGGGTAGGGGGTAGTGAGGGCGCTGGGGTGAGGTGAGGGAATTGGTGAGGGGTGGGGTAGTGAAGAGTGGGAGGTAGTGAGGGGTGGGAGGTAGTGATGATGTAAGGTAGTGATGATGGGAGGGAGTGATGATGGAAGGTAGTAGTAATGGGAGGTAGTGATAATGGCAGGTAGTGATGATGGGAGGTAGTAGTAATGGGAGGTAGTGATGATGTGAGGTAGTGATGATGTGAGGTAGTGATGATGGGAGGTAGTGATGATGGGAGGTAGCAGTAATGGGAGGTAGTGATAATGGCAGGTAGTGATGATGGGAGGTAGTGATGATGGGGGGCAGTGATAATGGCAGGTAGTGATGATGTGAGGTAGTGATGATAGGAGGTAGTGATGATGGGAGGTAGTGATGATGGGAGGTAGTGATAATGGCAGATAGTGATGATGAGAGGTAGTGATGATGGGAAGCAGTGATGATGGGAGGTAGTGATGATGGGAGGTAGTGATGATGGGACGTAGTGATGTGAGGTAGTGATCATGTGGGGTAGTGATGATGGGGAGGTAGGAGTAATGGGGAGGTAGTGATGGGAGGTAAATCTTGATAATGGCAGGTAGTGATGATGTGAGGTAGTGATAATGTGAGGTAGTGATGATGGGAGGTAGTAGTAATGGGAGGTAGTGATGATGGGAGGTAGTGATGATGGGAGGTAGTGATGATGGGAGGTAGTGATAATGTGAGGTAGTGATAATGTGAGGTAGTGATGATGGGAGGTAGTGATAATGTGAGGTAGTGATGATGGTAGGTAGTAGTAATGGGAGGTAGTGATGATGGGAGGTAGTGATAATGGGAGGTAGTGATAATGGGAGGTAGTAGTAATGGGAGGTAGTGATAATGTGAGGTAGTGATGATGGGAGGTAGTGATGATGTGGGGTAGTGATGATGGGAGGTAGTGATGATGGGAGTGATGATGGGGGTAGTAGTAATGGGAGGGTAGTGATGATGGGGAGGTAGTAGTAATGGGGTAGTGATGATGGGAGGTAGTAGTAATGGAGGTAGTGATCATGTGAGGTAGTGATGATGGCAGGAGTAGTGATGATGGAGGTAGTGATGATGGGAGGTAGAAGTAATGGGAGGCAGTCTGTGTGTGTGTGTGTGTGTTTGGTTGCGTGTGTTTTGTCCACGAGAATCTCGGAAACTACTTTACCGATCTGTAGTGATGATGGATGATGTTATATGTAGAGATGATGGATGTTGTTATATGTAGTGATGATGGGTGGTGTTATATGTAGTGATGATGGATGGTGTTTTATGTAGTGTTGATGGGTGGTGTTATATGTAGTCATGATGGATGATGTTATATGTAGTGATGATGGATGATGTTATATGTAGTGGTGATGGGTGGTGTTATATGTAGTGATGATGGATGTTGTTATATGTAGTGATGATGGATGATGTTTTATGTAGTGATGATGGGTGGTGTTATATGTAGTGATGATGGATGATGTTATATGTAGTGATGATGGGTGGTGTTATATGTAGTGATGATGGGTAGTGTTAATGTAGTGATGATGGATGGTGTTATATGTAGTGATGATGGATGGTGTTACATGTAGTGATGATGGATGGTGTTATATGTAGTGATGATGGATGATGTTATATGTAGTGATGATTAGACAATAAAATAATAACAGTTTAATGCTAACAAAATATACTTTGCTGTACCGTTGTAGAGAAAAACATGGTGGAACTTACATACACCGTTAATGAACTATTGATGGAAGAAGAAGTTTTGGGGACTGAACAGTGAGACAATGTGGAGCCTCCCGGAGAGTGGCGTTCTACCATGGCCTAGCGGATGAGCCGACCGGAGCGAACAGTGGACAGTCGGTTACAGGAAACAAATCAGGAAAATGAATCCCATCTTAATGCTAACAGAAAGCGAACAGCGGACAGTCGGTCACAGGAAACAGACCAGGAAAGGGAATCCCGTCTTGAAGCTCACAGATAGCAAACGCCAGAGAGGCCTTCTCTAGAAAATGATCAAGTGCATGAAATTCGTTTGAATGCTAATAGACAGAGAGCTGCGGGATCCAGAATTCTAAGAAAGAATACACAGTGGCATCCACTTGCAAGAGCAGTATTTGACTATGACAATGAGATAGAATATGAAAAGTATCCCTCTGTTGCCATTGGCAACATGGATAAGAAATGTGAACACTGCGGTGCAAAGAAGTATAAAGGAGAATCTGCTCGACTGTGCTGCTCTCATGGGAAAGTACGACTGCCAAATTTGGAAAAACCACCACAACCATTGAAGACTCTCATGCTGGGAACAACACCAGAGTCAAAACACTTATTGGAAAATATACTGAAGTGCAATTCATGCTTCCAGATGACATCCTTTGAAGCTACCAGAGAAGTTCGTGAGCACGGATACATACCAACATTGAAAGTCCAGGGTCAAGTCTATCACAAAGCAGGATCCCTCTTACCACCGGAAGCTGAGCAGGCAAAGTTCCTCCAAATCTACTTCATGGGAGATCATGAAAAGCTGACTACTATCAGGTGTGGCAATATTCAAGGTGTCAGACATGACATTGTCCTATCTATCCAAGAAATGCTGCATGAGCGCAACACGTATGTACAGTCATTTAAAAATGCCCTGGAAAACATGCCTTCTGACGAGTACAAAGTCAGGATCAAAGCAGACACGACCCCTAAGGGAGAACATGAAAGAACATTCAATGCTCCTGTAGTTGATGAAGTAGCCATCCTGATTGTCGGTCAAGAGTTTGAGAAACGAGACATCATACTCAAAATGAGAGGCGAGTCGCTCACAAGAAGAACATGATGCCACATGTACTGGAAGCAACAATACTGACAGGAAAAGCTAAAGGAGCGGACTTTTTATACCAAAGATACCTCTCATCACCACTGACCTGCCATTTGCATTCAAGCGACTTCAGTTCCCGGTTAAAGTGAGCTTTGCCATGACCATCTACAAAAGCCAGGGACAGTCACTAAAGATGGTTGGCCTAAACCTGGTGTTTCCTTGCTTCTCTCATGGACAGTTCTGTGTTGGATGCTCCAGAGTGGGAACTGGCAAAAATCTGTACATACTTGCTGCTAATGGCAAAACCAAAAATGTGGTGTGTGTACCTTAATGCACTACAGTGAGACACTGTGGAGCCTCCCGGAAGGTAGCGTCCTGCCGTGGCCTAGCGAAAGAGTGACCGACATATAAACACTTCCAAGACAACGATAACTTATGACTTTTTTTGTTTGTCCTTTCAGAACAAAGTTCACTCCTGGGATTATCTCTCATATACGAAGCATCACCAAGCACAAGCACCACACACCTGTATGGGTCTTCAGTATCGTCAACCAGAAACTGTCTACATGATAATAGTCCAGACAAATTCTTCCTTTTACTTTA
>NW_024720349.1:0-8887 GCF_018991925.1 Homarus americanus
TGTGTTGTCTGCGACGAGTGTAGTGATACTGTGTTGTTGTCGAGGACGAGTGTAGTGATACTGGGTGGGTTGTTGTCCATGACGAGTGTAGTGATACTGGGTGTAGTTGTCCAGGACGAGTGTAGTGATACTGGGTGGGTTGTTGTCCAGGACGAGTGTAGTGATACTGTGTGTTGTTGTCTGGACGAGTGTGTGGATACGGGTGGGTTGTTGTCGCGACGAGTGTAGTGATACTGTGTTGTTGTCCAGGACGAGTGTAGTGATACTGGGTGGGTTGTTGTCCAGGACGAGTGTAGTGATACTGGGTGTGGTTGTCTGGGACGGTGTAGTGATACTGGGTGGGTTGTTGTCCATGACGAGTGTAGTGATACTGGGTGTGTTGTTGTCCAGACGAGTGTAGTGATACTGGGTGGGTTGTTGTCCATGGACGGTGTAGTGACAGGGTGTTGTTGTCCATGACGAGTGTAGTGATTGGGCGTGTTGTTGTCCAGACGAGTGTAGTGATACTGGGGGTTGTTGTCTGCGACGAGTGTAGTGGATACTGGGTGTTGTTGTCCAGGACGAGTGTAGTGATACTGGGTGGTTGTTGTCCAGGATGGGTAGTGATACTGGGTGTTGTTGTCCAGGATGGGTGTAGTGATACTGGGTGTTTTGTTGTCCTGGACGGGTGTAGTGATACTGGGTGTGTTGTTGTCCGCGATGTAGTGATACTGGGTGTGTTGTTGTCCAGGATGGGTGTGGTGATACTGGATGTGTTGTTGCCTGGCGACGAGTGTAGTGATACTGGGTGTGTTGTTGTCCAGGATGGGTGTAGTGATACTGGGTGTGTTGTTGTCCAGGATGGGTAGTGATACTGGGTGTGTTGTTGTCCTGGACGGGTGTAGTGATACTGGGTGTTGTTGTCCTGGACGGTGTAGTGATACTGGGTGTGTTGTTGTCCATGACGAGTGTTAGTGATACTGGGTGTGTTGTTGTCCAGGACGGGTGTAGTGATACTGTGTGTTGTTGTCTCCGGACGGGTGTAGTGATACTGGGTGTGTTGTTGTCCTGGACGGGTGTGGTGATACTGGGTGTGTTGTTGCCCATGACGAGTGTAGGGATACTGGGTGTGTTGTTGCCCGGGACGGATGTAGTGATGCTGGGTGTGTTGTTGTCCGGACGGGTGTAGTGATACTGGGTGTGTTGTTGTCCAGGACGGGTGTAAGTGATACTGGGTGTGTTGTTGTCCAGGACGAGTGTAGTGATACTGGGTGTGTTGTTGTCCTGGACGGGTGTGGTGATACTGGGTGTGTTGTTGCCCAGGACGGGTGTAGTGATACTGGGTGTGTTGTTGTCCGGGACGAGTGTGATGCTGGGTGTGTTGTTGTGGGACGGGTGTGAGTGATACTGGGTGTGTTGTTGTCCAGGACAGTGTAGTACTGGGTGTGTTGTTGTCCAGGACAGGTGTAGTGATACTGGGTGTGTTGTTGTCCATGACAGGTGTAGTGATACTGGGTGTGTTGTTGTCCAGGACGAGTGTAGTGATACTGGTGTGTTGCCCAGGACAGGTGTGTGTGGGTGTGTTGTTGTCCGGACGAGTGTGGTGATACTGGTGTGTTGTTGCCCAGGACAGAGTGTGAGTGATACTGGGTGTGTTGTTTGGACAGTGTAGTGATACTGGGTGTGTTGTTGTCCAGGATGGTGTGAGTGATACTGGGTGTGTTGTTGCCCAGGACAGTGTGGTGATACTGGGTGTGTTGCCCAGGACGGTGTGGTGATACTGGGTGTGTTGTCTCAGGACAGGTGTAGTGATACTGGGTGTGTGTTGTTGCCCAGGACGAGTGTGTGAGTGATACTGGGTGTTGTTGCCCAGGACGAGTGTGGTGATACTGGGTGTGTTGTTGCCCAGGACGAGTGTGTGATACTGGGTGTGTTGTTGTCCAGGACGAGGTGTGTGATACTGGGTGTGTGTTGTTGTGGACAGAGTGTAGTGATGCTGGGTGTGTTGTTGCCCAGGACAGTGTGATACTGGGTGTGTTGTTGCCCAGGACGAGTGTGTGGTGATACTGGGTGTGTTGTTGTCCAGGACAGTGTGAGTGATACTGGGTGTGTTGTTGCCCAGGACAGGGGTGTGCTGGGTGTGTTGTTGTCCAGGACGAGTGTGGTGATACTGGGTGTGTTGTTGCCAGGACGAGTGTGAGTGATACTGGGTGTGTTGTTGTCCAGGACAGGTGTAGTGATACTGGGTGTGTTGTTGCCTGACAGGTGTAGTGATACTGGGTGTGTTGTTGTCCAGGACGAGTGTAGTGATACTGGGTGTGTTGTTGTCCAGGACGGTGTAGTGATACTGGGTGTGTTGTTGTCCAGGACAGTGTGATGCTGGGTGTGTTGTTGTCGGACGGGTGTAGTGATACTGGGTGTGTTGTTGTCCAGGACAGGTGTGGTGATACTGGGTGTGTTGTTGTCCTGGACAGTGTAGTGATACTGGGTGTGTTGTTGTCCAGGACGGGTGTGGTGATACTGGGTGTGTTGTTGTCCCGGGACAGTGTGGTGATACTGGGTGTGTTGTTGTCCAGGACGGTGTAGTGATACTGGTGTGTGTTGTTGTCCAGGACAGTGTAGTGATACTGGGTGTGTTGTTGTCCAGGACGGGTGTGGTGATACTGGGTGTGTTGTTGTTCAGACGAGTGTAGTGATACTGGGGTGTTGTTGTCTGGGACGAGTGTAGTGATACTGGGTGTTGTTGTCCAGGACGAGTGTGATACTGGGTGTTGTGTCGGGTTGTAGTGATACTGGGTGTGTTGTTGTCCAGGACGAGTGTAGTGATACTGGGTGTGTTGTTGTCCAGGACGAGTGTAGTGATACTGGGTGTGTTGTTGTCTGGGACGAGTGTAGTGATACTGGGTGTTGTTGTCCAGGACGAGTGTAGTGATACTGGGTGTGTTGTTGTCTGGGACGAGTGTAGTGATACTGGGTGTGTTGTTGTCCGGGACGAGTGTAGTGATACTGGGTGTGTTGTTGTCCAGGACGAGTGTAGTGATACTGGGTGTTGTTGTCCAGTGACGAGTGTAGTGATACTGGGTGTTGTTGTCCAGGACGGGTGTAGTGATACTGGGTGGACGGGTGTAGTGATACTGGGTGTGTGTTGTTGTCCAGGACGGGTGTAGTGATACTGGGTGTGTTGTTGTTCAGGACGAGTGTAGTGATACTGGGTGTGTTGTTGTCCGGGACGAGTGTAGTGATACTGGGTGTGTTGTTGTCCAGGACGGTGTAGTGATACTGGGTGTGTTGTTGTTCAGGACGAGTGTAGTGATACTGGGTGTGTGTTGCCTGGGGACGAGTGTAGTGATACTGGGTGTGTTGTTGTCCGGGACGAGTGTAGTGATACTGGTGTGGGTTGGGGTTTGTTCAGGACGGGGTGGTGTGTTGGTGTGGTTGTCCAGACGGGTGTAGTGATACTGGTGTGTTGTTGTCCAGGACGGGTGTAGTGATACTGGGGTGTTGTTGTTCAGGACGAGTGTAGTGATACTGGGGGTTGTTGTCTGGCGACGAGTGTAGTGATACTGGGTGTGTTGTTGTCCAGGACGGGTGTAGTGATACTGGGTGTGTTGTTGTTCAGGACGAGTGTAGTGATACTGGGTGTGTTGTTGTCCAGGACGAGTGTAGTGATACTGTGTTGTTGTCCGGGACGAGTGTAGTGATACTGGGTGTGTTGTTGTTCAGGACGAGTGTAGTGATACTGGGTGTGTTGGTCCAGGACGAGGTAGTGATACTGGGTGTGTTGTGTGTCCAGGACGGGTGTGAGTAATATTGTGTTGTTGTCCGGACGGGTGTAGTGATACTGGGTGTGTTGTTGTCCAGGACGGGTGTAGTGATACTGGGTGTGTTGTTGTCCAGGACGGGTGTAGTGATACTGGGTGTGTTGTTGTTCAGACGAGTGTTGTGATACTGGGTGTGTTGTTGTCCAGGACGAGTGTAGTGATACTGGGTGGGTTGTTGTCCACGACGAGTGTAGTGATACTGGGTGTGTTGTTGTCCAGGACGGGTGTAGTGATACTGGGTGTGTTGTTGTTCAGACGAGTGTAGTGATACTGGGTGTGTTGTTCAGGACGGTGTAGTGATACTGGGTGTGTGTTGGTTCCAGGACGGGTGTAGTGATACTGGGTGTGTTGAGGTCCAAGACGGGTGGAGTGATACTGGGTGTTGAGGTCCGTAAGGCGGTGTTGTGATACAGGGTGTGTTGTTCAGGACGAGTGTAGTGATACTGGTGTGTTGTTGTCAGGACGAGTGTAGTGATACTGGGTGTGTTGTTGTCCAGGACGAGTGTAGTGATACTGGGTGTGTTGTTGTCCGCGACTGGTGTAGTGATACTGGGTGTGTTGTTGTCCGGGACGAGTGTAGTGATACTGGGTGTGTTGTTGTCCAGGACGAGTGTAGTGATACTGGGGTGTGTTGGTTCAGGACGGGTGTAGTGATACTGGGTGTGTTGTTGTCCAGGACGGGTGTAGTGATACTGAGTGTGTTGTTGTCCAGACGAGTGTAGTGATACTGGGTGTGTTGTTGTCCGCGGTGTAGTGATACTGGTTGTTGTCCAGGACGAGTGTAGTGATACTGGGTGTGTTGTTGTCCTGGACGGGTAGTGATACTGGGTGTGTTGAGGTCCAAGACGGGTGTGTTGTTGTCCAGGACGGGTGTAGTGATACTGGGTGTGTTGAGGTCCAAGACGGGTGGAGTGATACTGGGTGTGTTGTTGTCCAGAACGGGTGTAGTGATACTGGGTGTGTTGAGGTCCAAGACGGGTGGGAGTGATACTTGGTGTGTTGAGGTCCAAGACGGGTGTAGTACTGGGTGTGTTGAGGTCCAGGACGGGTGGTGATACTGGGTGTGTTGAGGTCCAAGACGGGTGGAGTGATACTGGGTGTGTTGAGGTCCAGGACGGGTGTAGTGATACTGGGTGTGTTGAGGTCCAAGACGGGTGGAGTGATACTCTAATACCATGCTAGTCGACTCTCTCCTCGTCAGCGTTCTTGTTGGCGCTTTTGTCACCCTCCAACTAGGCAATACAGGCACCCGATGCCTCTTGTTATTATTGTGGTGGTGCCATGATAGGTCCCAGCAGGTAGTGACACTTGAGATATCAGTGCTGCTCCTCAAGGCACAGCTTAGGGCTGTTCTTTGTAGGAGGACAACAAGGTCTGACACAGTACAAGTGACTAGAACTAAGACAAACGATTGAACTCGGGTTTGGTGTCTTCAGTATTGTCACACACGAGGATGAGTGAGGGAAAACAAAATAGAAAATGAAGGGAAGACAAATATAGATAAGATGGGATCAATAGAGAAATAAAGAAAATAATGAAGAACCCGGAGGTGAATTGTATTTTCAATATGTGATGACACTGATGCTTGTCTATGCCTTTTCACAGATACGTTGAAACATTGTTATATACCTACAGTATATGACATTTTCATAAACGAATGGCAGAACACATCGAATGACATTCTGAAATAACTGTTCGTTCATGCTAACGGAAATGATTGACATAAGTTATGAAATTGACAGACGTGAACAATAAGCCGACAGTCTGCATATAGTTTGAGAATGTAACAATTGGAGAATGACATACCACATTTACCACAATAAGATTTTGACAACGATACACCTCTGTAATGTTTGCATTAAAAACTGTACCAAATAATGGATGCATTGAGAGCAAAATACCGTATCCATTGTGTAGTATGAGTACAGTATTATCAAAGACTATATCTTTCGTCAGGTAGTGTAGCTGCGCATACTGGTACAGTATTAAGTTATTTGACTTGGCAAGACAACATTTTACATATTTATACAGCGCTCTTCACGAGACATCTTCTCATACACCAAGCAAACTTTGATTAAGTCTTTCAAGGTTGTGTGTCGTATTTTATTCGCAAAATTCATGAGTTACAAACTTAAAGGTTATGTAAATATACTGCCATGATTCACACACAAGATATTCATGAATGCGAGTAATATGAAATGTAATTTTCTCTCAGAGTCTCTAAGCCCTCCCTAAAATATTTTAAAGAGCGTCGAAAGAATTGGAGTTAATTCCGTAAGGACAACAGACGAAAAATCCACGAATAAAAATTGGAAACTCCCAATTTTATTTCTGTGCAGCTCTTGTTTTCACATCACTGACCAGCAAGCCGCACATTGGCTTCGCTGTCATGACGTCAGTGACCGCCACTCTGACTGGTAAACCACCCGTGAGAGCGAAGACTGCCGTTTGATTGGCTTTCTATCGATGACGTCGGAAAACTAATAAACCGTCATGTGGTAAATTTAATCTTTTAATCTCCCGCTGCCAAATGAGGTCATATTAATCTTGGATGAAAATAATTAGAATCGTTTCTCCCGTAATATTTTCAGAAATGGATTTTTAAAACCGCAACTGTTGAATCATAAAATGTTTCTACTTTTTTCTGGAGACTTTAAATTGAACCGTGAAAATTTTTACAATTTTAATTGCATTTGTTTCAGAGATTTAATACAGTGAATAAACACATCGCTTTGTGATATACAAGTTACATATATATATATATATATATATATATATATATATATATATATATATATATATATATATATATATATATATATATATATATATATATTTATATATGATGTGTACAGTCACTCAGGTAGTATGTAGTAGGCAGCTATCAAACATGGAGATTAGGTTCGGTGCAGGGGAAGATATTGGAAGCAGAATGTGTTGTCTAATGGTAGACACTGCTGCCATATGGCATCACAAAAAATGGTAACCAAGTCCCAGGTTACTGATCTGACTTTCTGCCTCATTTACACACAATTGCAGGGTCTCAGTTGTTTCTCTCACTTTGACAAGATAACATACATACAGTATATCGTTTCTCATTCTTGATCTTTATTATCATTATAATTTAATTAAATGTTTTATTTGGGTATTTTTTATAAAATTTATCATTATTTTATTTAATTATTATTATTATTATTATTATTATTATTATTATTATTATTATTATTATTATTATTATTATTATTATTATTATTATTATTATTATTATATTTTTGCTTGAATGCGATGTGGGTCAGTGACCTGTGCCCGTGTGGGCTAGCCCTGTAAAAAAAAAAAAAAAAGGGCCTGTCAGTCCGCCGTGGTGTGGTGTGGTAAAGTAAGGTGTGACATAATGTAAAGTTCTATGGAATGTTTTACTTTTGTGTGGTGCTATGTTGAATAGTTTCGTGTTGTGGTGCTTTGTTGAATAGTTTCGTGTTGTGGTGCTTTGTTGAATAGTTTCGTGTTGTGGTGCTTTGTTGAATAGTGTCGTGTTGTGGTGCTTTGTTGAATAGTTTCGTGTTGTGGTGCTATGTTGAATAGTGTCGTGTTGTGGTGCTTTGTTGAATAGTTTCGTGTTGTGGTGCTTTGTTGAATAGTTTCGTGTTGTGGTGCTATGTTGAATAGTTTCGTGTTGTGGTGCTATGTTGAATAGTTTCGTGTTGTGGTGCTTTGTTGAATAGTGTCGTGTTGTGGTGCTATGTTGAATAGTTTCGTGTTGTGGTGCTATGTTGAATAGTTTCGTGTTGTGGTGCTATGTTGAATAGTGTCGTGTTGTGGTGCTTTGTTGAATAGTTTCGTGTTGTGGTGGTGCTTTGTTGAATAGTTTCGTGTTGTGGTGCTATGTTGAATAGTTTCGTGTTGTGGTGCTATGTTGAATAGTTTCGTGTTGTGGTGCTATGTTGAATAGTTTCGTGTTGTGGTGCTATGTTGAATAGTTTCGTGTTGTGGTGCTTTGTTGAATAGTGTCGTGTTGTTGTGGTGCTTTGTTGAATAGTGTCGTGTTGTGGTGCTTTGTTGAATAGTTTCGTGTTGTGGTGCTTTGTTGAATAGTGTCGTGTTGTGGTGCTTTGTTGAATAGTGTCGTGTTGTGGTGCTTTGTTGAATAGTTTCGTGTTGTGGTGCTTTGTTGAATAGTTTCGTGTTGTGGTGCTATGTTGAATAGTTTCGTGTTGTGGTGCTTTGTTGAATAATGTCGTGTTGTGGTGCTTTGTTGAATAGTTTCGTGTTGTCGTGCTTTTGAATAGTTTCGTGTTGTGGTGCTATGTTGAATAGTGTCGTGTTGTGGTGCTATGTTAGAAGGTGTAGTGTTGTGGTGCTATGTTGAAGAGTGTCATGTTGTGGTGCTATGTTGAATAGTGTCGTGTTGTGGTGCTATGTTGAATAGTGTCGTGTTTTGGTGCTATGTTGAATAGTGTCGTGTTGTGGTGCTAAGTTGGTGTGTGTCATGTGGTACTATGTTGAATAGTGTCGTGTTGTTGTGCTATGTTGAATAGTGTCGTGTTGCGGTGCTATGTTGAGTGTGTCTTGTTTGTGGTACTATGTTGAATAGTGTCATGTTGTGGTGCTATGTTGAATAGTGTCGTGTTGTGGTGCTATGTTGTTAATAATGTCGTGTTGTTAGGTTATGTTGAATAGTGTCATGTTGTGGTGCTATGTTGAATAGTGTCGTGTTGTGATGCTATGTTGAATAGTGTCTGTTGTGGTGCTATGTTGAACAGTGTCGCAGTGTGATGCTATGTTGAATAGTGTCGTGTTGGTGGTGCTATGTTGAATAGTTGTGTTGCGATGCTATGTTGAATAGTATCGTGTTGTGGTGCTATGTTGAATAGTGTCGTGTTGTGGTGTTATGTTGAATAGTGTCATGTTGTGGTACTATGTTGAATAGTGTCGTGTTGTGATGCTATGTTGAATAGTGTCGTGTTGTGATGCTATGCTGAATAGTGTCGTGTTGTGTTGCGATGTTGAATAGTGTCTTGTTGTTTTGCTATGTTGAATAGTGTCGTGTTGTGGTGCTATGTTGAGTGTGTGTCGTGTTGTGGTATTGT
>NW_024720350.1:0-10692 GCF_018991925.1 Homarus americanus
TAAAACAAAGTCCCCTGATCCAGTATAACAAAGTCCCCTCACCGAGTATAATAAAGTTCCCTGATCGAGGATAACAAAGCCCCCTCATAGAGTATAACAAAGTCCTCTGATCGATTATAACAAAGAACCCTGATCGGGTATAACAAAGTCCCCTGATCGAGTAAAGGCGCCTCATCGAGTATAACAAAGTCCCATGATCGAGTATAAAAAAGTCCCCTCATCGAAAATAACAAAGTCCCCTGATCGAGTATAACAAATTCCCCTGATCGAGCAGAACAAAGTCCCCTCATCGAGTATAACAAAGGCCCCTCATCGAGTAGAACAAAGTCCCATGATCGAGAATAACAAAGTCCCTCATCGAATATAACAAAGTCCCCTGATCGAGTATAACAAAGTCCCCTGATCGAGTATAACAAGGTCCCCTGTTCGAGTATAACATAGTCCCCTGAACGATTATAAGAAAGGCCCCTGATCGAGTAAAACAAAGCCCCCTGATCGAATATAACAAAAGCGCCTGAACGAGTATAACAAAGCCCCCTGATCAAGTATAACAAAGGCCCCTGATCGAGTATAACAAAGTCTCCTGGTCGAGTATAACAAAGTCCCCTGATCGAGTTTAACAAAGGCCCATGATCGAGTATAACAAAATTTCCCTGATCGAGTATAACAAAGCCCCCTCATCGACTATAACAAAGTCCCCCTTATCGAGAATAACAAAGTCCCCTGATCGAGTAAAACAAAGTCACCTAATCGAGTATAACAAAGTCCCCTGATCGAGTATAACAAAGTCCCCTGGTAGAATCATAACAAACTCCCCTGATCGAGTATAACAAAGTCCCCTGATCGAGTATAGCAAAGTCCCCTGATCGAGTATAACAAAGTCCGCTGAACGATTATAACAAAGGCCCCTGATCAAGTATAACAAAGGCCCTAGACGAGTATAACAGTTGCCTCAGTAAGTATAACAAAGTCCCCTGATCGAGTATAACAAAGTCTCCTGATCGAGTATAACAAAGTCCCTGATCGAGTATATAACAAAGGCCTCTGATCGGTTATGCTGAAAGGCCTTCATCGAGTATAACAAAGTCCCGATCGAGCATAACAAAGTCCTCTGATCGGAGTATAACAAAACCTCTGATCATATAACAATGTCCCCTCGATCGAGTATATAACAAAGTTCCCTGATCGAGTATAACAAAGCCCCCTGATCGAGCATAACAAAGTCCCCTAATCGAGTATAACAAAGTCCCCTTATCAAGTATAACAAAGACCCCTCATCGCGTTTAACAAAGGCCCCTCATCGAGTATAACAAAGTCCCCTGGTCGAGTATAACAAACTCCCCTGGTCGAGTATAACAAAGTCCCCTGATCGAGTAAAAGAAAGGCCCCTGATCGAGTATAAGAAAGGCCCCTGATCGAGTATAACAAAGTTCCCTGATCGAGAATAACAAAGCCCCCTGATCGAGTATAACAAAGTCCCCTAGTCGAGTGTAACAAAGTCCCCTAATCGAGTATAACAGCGCTCCCTGATGCTTAACAAAGGCCCCTGATCGAGTATAACAAAGTCCCTGATCGAGTATAACAAAGTCCCCTAATCGAGTATAACAGCGGCCCCTGATCGAGCTTAACAAAGGCCCCTGATCGAGTATAACAAAGTCCCCAACCAAATATAATGAAAGGCAACCTGGATCGAGTATAACAAAGTTCCCTGATCGAGTATAAACAAAACCCCCTGGATCGAGTATAACAGTCCCCTGATCGAGTATAACAAAGTCCCCTGAATCAACTATAACAAAGGCCCTAGATCGCGTATAACAAAGTCCTCTGGTCGAGTATAACAAAGTCCCCTGAACGAGTATGACAAAGGCCCCTGATCGAGTAAAACAAAGGACCCTAAAAGTCTATAACAATGTCCCCTGATCGAGTATAACAAACCCCGCTCATTGAGTATAACAAAGTCCCCTAATCGAGGATAACAAAGTCCTTGATCGAGTATAACAAAGTCCCCTGATCGAGTATAACAAATTCTCCTGATCGAGTATAACAAAGTCCCCTGATCGAGTATAACAAAGTCCCCTGATCGAGTACAACAAAGTCCCCTCATCGAGTATAACAAAGTCCCCTCATCGAGTATAATAAAGTCCCCTGGTCGAGTATAACAAAGTCCCCTGATCAAGTATAACAAAGGCCCTAGATCGAGTATAACAAAGTCCCCTGGTCGAGTATAACAAAGTCCCCTGAACGAGTATAACAAAGGCCCCTGATCGAGTATAACAAAGGACCCTAAAAGTCTATAACAATGCCCCCTGATCGAGTATAACAAAGCCCGCTCATCGAGTAAAACAAAGTCCCCTGATCGAGGATAACAAAGTCCTTGATCGAGTATAACAAAGTCCCCTGATCGAGTATAACAAATCCTCCTGATCGAGTATAACAAAGTCCCCTGATCGAGTATAACAATGGCCTCTGATCGAGTATAACAAAGGCCCCTCATCGAGTATAACAAAGTCCCCTAATCGAGTATAACAAACTCCCCTGATCGAGTATAACAAAAGCCCCTCATCGAGGTTAACAAAGCACACCGATTGAAAGCATCCCACTGAGATTGATAACAGGTGATGAATAAAATCCCCTGGTTTATATAATAAAGTCCCTAATCGAGTATAACAAAGTCCCCTGAACGATTATAACAACGGCCCCTGATCGAGTATAACAAAGTTCCTGATCGAGTATAACAAAGCCCCCTTATCGAGTATAACAAAGTCCCAAGGATCGAGTGTAACAAAGTCCCCTGATCGAGTAAAATAAAGTCCTGATCGAGTATAACAATGGCCCCTGATCGAGTTTAACAAAGGCCCCTGATCGAGTATAACAAAGCCCCCTGATCGAGTATAACAAAGCCCCCTTTATCTTGAATAACAAAGTCCCCTGATCGAGTATAACAAAGCCCCCTGATTAAGTATAACAAAGCCCCCTGATCGAGTATAACAAAGACCCCCTTATCGAGAATAACAAAGTCCCCTGATCGAGTATAACAAAGCCCCATGATCAAGTATAACAAAGGCCCCTGATCTAGTATAACAAAGTCCCCTGGTCGAGTATAACAAAGTCCCCTGATCGAGTATAACAAAGGTCCCTGATCGAGTATAACAAAGTTCCCTGATCGTGTATAACACAGCCCCCTCATCAAGTATAACAAAGTCCCCCTTATCGAGAATAACAAAGTCCCATGATCGAGTATAACAAAGCCCCCTGATCAAGTATAACAAAGGCTCCAAATCGAGTATAACAAAGTCCCAGGTCGAGTATAACAAAGTCCCCTGATCGAGTATAACAAAGGCCCCTGATCGAGTATAACAAAGGCCCCTGATCGAATATTACAAAGTCCCTTGATCGAGTATAACAAAGCCCCCTCATCGAGTAAAACAAAGTCCCCTGATCCAGTATAACAAAGTTCCCTCATCGAGTATAACAAAGCCCCCTCATCGAATATAACAAAGTCCCCTGATCGAGTATAACAAAGTAGCCTGATCAAGTATAACAAAGCCCCTCATAGAGTATAACAAAGTCCTCTGATCGATTATAACAAAGTCCCCTGATCGGGTATAACAAAGGCCCCTGATCGAGTATAACAAAGGCCCCTCATCGAGTATAACAAAGTCCCATGATCGAGTATAAAAAAGTCCCCTCATCGAAACTAACAAAGTCCCCTGATCGAGTAGAACAAAGTCCCCTCATCGAGTATAACAAAGGCCCCTCATCGAGTATAACAAAGTCCCATGATCGAGAATAACAAAGTCCCTCATCGAATATAACAAAATCCCCTGATCGAGTATAACAAAGTCCCCTGATCGAGTATAACAAGGTCCCCTGTTCGAGTTTAACATAGTCCCCTGAACGATTATAACAAAGGCCCCTGATCGAGTAAAACAAAGCCCCCTAATCGAATATAACAAAAGCGCCTGAACGAGTATAACAAAGTTCCCTGATCGAGTATAACAAAGCCCCCTAATTGAGCATAACAAAGTCCCCTGGTCGAGTATAACAAAGCCCCCTGATCAAGTATAACAAAGGCTCCAAATCGAGTATAACAAAGTCCCAGGTCGAGTATAACAAAGTCCCCTGATCGAGTATAACAAAGGCCCCTGATCGAGTATAACAAAGGCCCCTGATCGAATATTACAAAGTCCCTTGATCGAGTATAACAAAGCCCCCTCATCGAGTAAACAAAAGAGTCCCCTCATCCCGGTATAACAAAGTTCCTGATCAGGTATAAAGTCCCCTCATCCAGTATAACAAAGTCCCCTGATCGAGTATGACAAAGTAGCCTGATCAAGTATAACAAAGGCCCCTCATCGAGTTTAACAAAGGCCCCTGAACGAGTATAACAAAGTCCCCTGGTCGATTATAACAAAGGCCCCTCATCGAGTTTAACAAAGGCCCGTCATCGAGTATAACAAAGTCCCCTGGTCGAGTATAACAAACTCCCCTGGTCGAGTATAACAAAGTCCCCTGATCGCGTATAACAAAGTCCCCTGAACGATTATAACAAAGGCCCCTGATCAATTATAACAAAGCCCTCTCATCGAGTATAACAAAGTCCCCTCATCGAGTATCATAAAGTTTCCTGATCGAGTATAACAAAGGCCCATGATCGAGTATAACAGAATTTCCCTGATCGAGTATAACAAAGCCCCCTCATCGAGTATAACAAAGTCCCCCTTATCGAGAAAAACTAAGTCCCCTGATCGAGTATAACAAAGCCCCCTGATCAAGTATAACAAAGGCCCCAGATCGAGTATAAGAAAGTCCCCTGAACGAGTATAACAAAGTCCCCTGAACCGAGTATAACAAAGTCCCCTCATCGAGTATAACATATCCCCTGATCGAGTATAACAAGTTCCTGGTGGAGTATAACCAAGTCCCCTGGTCGAGTATAACAAAGTCCCTTGATAGAGTATAACAAAGACCCCTCATCGAGTATAACCAAAGCCCCCTGATCGAGTATAACAAAGTCCCCTAATCGAGTATAACAAAGTCCCCTGATCGAGTATAACAAAGGCCCCTCATCGCGTTTAACAAAGGCCCCTCATCGAGTATAACAAAGTCCCACGGTCGAGTATAACAAACTCCCCTAGTCGAGTATAACAAAGTCCCCTGATCGAGTATAACAAAGGCCTCTGATCGAGTATAACAGGGTTCCCTGATCGAGTATAACAAAGCCCCCTAATTGAGTATAACAAAGTCCCCCTTATCGAGAATAACAATGTTCCCTGATCGAGTATAACAAAGCCCCCTGATCAAGTATAACAAAGGCCCCTGATCGAGTATAACAAAGTCACCTGGTCGAGTATAACAAAGTCCCCTGATCGAGTATAACAAAGGCCCCCTTATCGAGAATAACTAAGTCTCCTGATCGAGTATAACAAAGCCCCCTGATCAAGTATAACAAAGGCTCCAGATCGAGTATAACAAAGTCCCCTGGTCGAGTATTACAAAGTCCCCTGAACGATTATAACAAAGGCACCTGATCGAGTATAACAAAGCCCCCTGATCAAGTATAACAAAGTCCACAGTCGAGAATAACTAAGTCCCCTGATCGAGTATAACAAAGCCCCCTGATCAAGTATAACAAAGGCTCCAGATCGAGTATAACAATGTCCCCTGGTCGAGTATAACAAAGTCCCCTGAACGATTGTAACAAACGCCCCTGATCGAGTATAACAAAGTTCCCTGATCGAGTATAACAAAGCCCCCTCATCGAGTATAACAAAGTCCCCTGATCGAGTATAACAATGTTCCCAGGTCGAGTATAGAAAAGTTCCCTGATCAAATATAACAAAGGCACTAGATCGAGTATAACAAAGTCCCTTGGTCGAGTATAACAAAGTCCCCTGAACGAGTATAACAAAGGCCCCTGATCGAGTATAACAAAGGACCCTAAAAGTCTATAACAATGTCCCCTGATCGAGTATAACAAAGTCCTTGATCGAGTATAACAAAGTCCCCTGATCGAGTATAACAAAGTCCTTGATCGAGTATAACAAAGTCCCCTGATCGAGTATAACAAAGGCCTCTGATCGAGTATAACAAAGGCCCTTCATCGAGTATAACAAAGTTCCCTGATCGAGTATAACAAAGTCCCCTGATCGAGTATAACAAAGTCCTTGATCGAGTATAACAAAGTCCCCTGATCGAGTATAACAAATTCTCCTGATCGAGTATAACAAAGTCCCCTGATCGACTATAACAAAGGCCTCTGATCGAGTATAACAAAGGCCCCTGATCGAGTATAACAAAGTCCCCTGATCGAGTATAACAAAGTCCCCTGATCGAGTATAACAAAGTCCCCTTATCGAGTTTAACAATGTTCCCTGATCGAGTATAACAAAGCCCCCTGATCGAATATAACAAAGTCCCCTGATCTTTATAACAAAGTCGCCTGATCGAGTATAACAAAGGTCCCTCAACGAGTTTAACAAAGCCCCCTGATCGAGTATAACAAAGTCCCCTGGTCGATTATAACAAAGGCCCCTCATCGAGTTTAACAAAGGCCCCTCATCGAGTATAACAAAGTCCCCTGGTCGAGTATAACAAACTCCCTTGTCGAGTATAACAAAGTCCCATGATCGAGTATAACAAAGTCCCCTTAACGATTATAACAAAGGCCCCCTGATCAAGTATAACAAAGCCCCCTCATCGAGTATAACAAAGTCCCCTCATCGAGTATAATAAAGTTTCCTGATCGAGTATAACAAAGGCCCATGATCGAGTATAACAAAATTTCCCTGATCGAGTATAACAAAGCCCCCTCAACGAGTATCACAAAGTCCCCCTTATCGAGAAAAACTAAGTCCCCTGATCGAGTATAACAAAGCCCCCTGATCAAGTATAACAAAGGCCCCAGATCGAGTATAAGAAAGTCCCCTGATCGAGTATAACAAAGTCCTGATCGAGTATAACAAAGTCCTGATCGAGTATGTTCTGATCGAGTATAACAAAGCCCTGATCGAGTATAACAAAGTCCCTAATTGAGTATAACAAAGTCCCTGATCGAGTATAACAGCGTCTCATCGTGCTTCAACAAAGGCCTTCATCGAGTATATAGTAACAAAGTCCCACGGTCAGAGTATACAAACTCCCTAGTCGAGTATAACAAAGTCCTCGATCGAGTATAAATAAAGGCTCTGATCGAGTATAACAGGGTTCTTGATCGAGTATAACAGCCCCTAATTGAGTATAACAAAGTCCCTATCGAGAGTCAACAATGTTCCCTGATCGAGTATAAGAAAGACCCCTGGTCAAGTATAACAAAGCCCCCTCATCGAGTATAACAAAGGCCCCTAATCGAGTATAACAAAGTCCCCTGATTGACTATAACATATCCCCTGTTCGAGTATAAGAAAGTCCCCTGATCGAGTATAACAAAGCCTCCTAATCAAGTATAACAAAGTCCCCTGATCGAGTATAACAAAGTCCCTAGATCGAGTATAACAAGTTCTTGATCGAGTATAATGCTCTTGATCGAGTATAAATAAAGTCCCCTGATCGAGTATAACAAGCTCCAGTGAGTATATAAAAGTCCCTGATCAAGTATAACAAAGGCCCTAGATCGAGTATATCAAAGTCCCCTGGTCGAGTATAACAAAGTCCCCTGAACGAGTATAACAAAGGCCCCTGATCGAGTGTAACAAAGGACCCTAAAAGTCTATAACAATGTCCCATGATCGAGTATAACAAAGTCCTTGATCGAGTATAACAAAGTCCCCTGATCGAGTATAACAAAGTCCCCTGATCGAGTATAACAAAGTCCCCTGAACGAGTGTAACAAAGGACCCTAAAAGTCTATAACAATGTCCCCTGATCGAGTATAACAAAGTCCCCTGATCGAGTATAACAAAGGCCCCTCATCGAGTATAACAAAGTCCCCTGGTCGATTATAACAAAGGCAACTCATCGAGTTTAACAAAGGCCCCTCATCGAGTATAACAAAGTCCCCTGATTGAGTATAACAAAGTCACCTAATCGAGTATAACAAAGTCCCCCGGTCGAGTATAACAAAGTCCCCTGATCAAGTATAACAAAGGCCCTAGATCGAGTATAACAAAGTTCCCTGGTCGAGTATAACAAAGTCCCCTGAACGAGTATAACAAAGGTCCCTGATCGATTATAACAAAGGACCCTAAAAGTCAATAACAATGTCCCCTGATCGAGTATAACAAAGCCCGCTCATCGAGTATAACAAAGTCCCCTGATCGAGGATAACAAAGTCCTTGATCGAGTATAACAAAGTCCCCTGATCGAGTATAACAAATTCTCCTCATCGAGTATAACAAAGTCCCCTGATCCATTATAACAAAGTCCCCTGGTCCAGTATAACAAAGTAACCTGAACGAGTATAACATATCCCCTGATCGAGTATAACAACGTCTCCTGGCCCAGTATAACAAAGTCCCCAGATCGAGCATAACAAAGTCCCCTAATCGAGTATAACAAAGGCCCCTCAACGAGTTTAACAAAGGCCCCTCATCGAGTATAACAAAGTCCCCTGGTCGATTATAACAAAGGCAACTCATCGAGTTTAACAAAGGCCCCTCATCGAGTATAACAAAGTCCACTGGTCGAGTATAACAAACTCCCTTGTCGAGTATAACAAAGTGCCCCTGATCGAGTATAACAAAGTCCCCTTAACGATTATAACAAAGGCCCGCTGATCAAGTATAACAAAGCCCCCTGATCGAGTATAACAAAGTCCCTTCATCGAGTATATATGAATCGGCTGCTTGTCCAATTAACCAGTCCGTTCACACATATTTATATTTGGGTTTTAAGTAACGAAACCCAAACGGTAGTTCCTTTGTTTTATTATAAAAGGTTGTATATATAATTCCTGAGTGTATATCAACCGTAAGTCTCACTGTGTAGGAGTGAATGAGAAAGGGACGGCGTTCATGTATGATAAACGTTAGGTCACGTCCTTACGATATGAGTTAATGTGAGCTACTGAAGCTTAGGGGCATCGCAGTGCGTGCTTACAGAAATGCTGAGCTATGGGTCTCGCCCTCTTGGGTAAGTTGCCCGCTCACGTGTGAATCTCATGTCTTACTCATAGACAGTGGAAAGTTACAGGGTGGTGAATCTGAATATAATATCAGATGTATTGACCCATTTATATAATACGTTCTGTTGATGAGACAGGGGCCTATTACATAACAAAGCTTTTTGATCGAGTATAACAAAGGCCCATGATCGAGTATAACAAAGTTCTGATCGAGTATAAATAAAGTCCCTGATCGAGAACAAGTCCCCTGATCGAGTATAACAAAGTCCCTGATCGAGTATAACAAAGTCCCCTGATCGAGTATAACAAAGTCCCCTGGTCGAGTATAACAAAGTCCCCAGATCAAGTATAACAAAGGCCCTAGATCGAGTATAACAAAGTCCCCTGGTTGAGTATAACAAAGTCCCCTGAACGAGTATAACATAGGACCCTGATCGAGTATAACAAAGGACCCTAAAAGTCTATAACAATGCCCCCTGATCGAGTATAACAAAGCCCGCTCATCGAGTATAACAAAGTCCCCTGATCGAGGATAACAAAGTCCTTTCGAGTATAACAAAGTCCCCTGATCGAGAATAAGTCCCGATCGAGTATAACAAATTCTCCTGATCGAGTATAACAAAGTCCCCTGATCGAGTATAACAAAGTCCCGATGATCGAGTATAACAAAGTCCCCTGGTCGAGTATAACAAAGTCCCCTGATCAAGTATAACAAAGGCCCTAGATCGAGTATAACAAAGTCCCCTGGTCGAGTATAACAAAGTCCCCTGAACGAGTATAACAAAGGCCCCTGATCGAGTATAACAAAGGACCCTAAAAGTCTATAACAATGTCCCCTGATCGAGTATAACAAAGCCTGCTCATCGAGTATAACAAAGTTCCCTGATCGAGGATAACAAAGTCCTTGATCGAGTATAACAAAGTCCCCTGATCGAGTATAACAAATTCTCCTGATCGAGTATAACAAAGTCCCCTGATCGAGTATAACAAAGTCTCCTCATCGAGTATAACAATGTCCCCTGATCGAGTATAACAAAGTCCCCTGATCGAGTATAACAAAGTCCCCTGATCGAGTATAACAAAGTCTCCTTATCGAGTATAACAAAGTTCCCTGATCGAGTATAACAAAGCCCCCTGATCCAATATAACAAAGTCCCCTGATCTTTATAACAAAGTCGCCTCATCGAGTATAACAAAGGTCCCTCAACGAGTTTAACAAAGGCCCCTGATCGAGGATAACAAAGTCCCCTGGTCGATTATAACAAATGCCCCTCATCGAGTTTAACAAAGGCCCCTCATCGAGTATAACAAAGTCCCCTGGTCGAGTATAAGAAACTCCCTTGTCGAGTATAACAAAGTCCCATGATCGAGTATAACAAAGTCCCCTTAACGATTATAACAAAGGCCCCCTGATCAATTATAACAAAGCCCCTGATCGAGTATAACAAAGTCCCTTCATCGAGTATAACAAAGTTTCCTGATCGAGTATAACAAAGGCCCATGATCGAGTATAACAAAATTTCCCTGATCGAGTATAACAGAGGCCCCTGATCGAGTTTAACAAAGGCCCCTGAACGAGTATAACAAAGCACCCTGATCGAGTATAACAAAGTCGCCTGATCGAGTATAAC
>NW_024720351.1:0-10871 GCF_018991925.1 Homarus americanus
CCATTTGTGGGGTTATGAGATATTGGTTGGAGAAAGGAAACTCACAATGTGCTCTCTGTATACATATTGTATTGGATGTACAGAGCAGCTTGGTGCTGGGAAGTGGCAGGTTGGTTACAAGCGTGATGTACAGAGATCTGGTTGGTGAGGGTGCTCAGAGGAGGACCAGCTTGTGGCTCGCCGACGGAAGCGAGGGCCGCCAGGCACGAGATTAGGTCTTATATAGCGGAAGTAGCCCACTACAATACAACAAGACGGCACTCCCTACTCTATCAACAACCGAGCCCTCAGGCGACATGTAGCAGCTTCCATATGTCGCCAGGCACATTATCTAAGCGTGTGGGACATAACAAATGCATTGCCACATGCTGCTGGCTAGGCTAAATAAGTAGTATATATATAAATGGAATACATAATATACATACAACATACACATATAACCCCCCCCCCTCTATACGCTCATAGCAAAGTCTTGAGCGGACCTTTTCTTTTGGATCCGTTCTGAGCGTCGAGGGACTTGATCACTGGGGAGGACACAGGACTCAACACTGGTGACGGGGTCAGCAGAAGGCGTTGTTACGGGGCGGAGAAAACGGCGGTTACCTCCACCACACGCGACCACTGGGTAACAGCACCTGGTAGTCCCGTGATCTACCGAGACCCATGACTACGCCCACTTTGTCCTAACGTAGGGAGATAAGGTCCTGAACACGGACTTGGGTGCCGACACTCAACTTGGGGAGAGAACGGGCGTGGTAGTATTAGCGGGCGACGACGTCACGAACTCGTTCGGCGGCCGCAATCCTCTGTCTTAACCTGCTACTCCTTGGAGAAGGACTGAGCGTGAGCAGGGATACAAGACCTGGGCAGGGGAGCATCCGGTGTAGCTGGGTTGTTGCGGAGTTCGAAGAGACCCCGGTCGAAGGCCTCGCAGTTGAGGATATTCCCAGAAGTGGCCACTTTGAGGATGAGGTGCTTCAGGGATTTGACAACAGCCTCGGCGTGGCCGTTGGACTGCGGGTAATGGGACGGTGACAACACCTGCCGGACTCCCCGTCGCTCGATGAACGCAGCAAAGTCCCGGCTTGTGAACTGCAGCCCTCCGTCGGTGGAGGTGGGGGAGAGGAGGTGGGAGAGTGCAAGTAGGGGAGTGCAGGTGAGGGAGTGGAGGTGGGAGGAGTGCAAGTACGGGAGTGGAGGTGGGGAGAGTGGAGGTGGGGGAGTGGAGGAGGGCGAGTGGAGGTGGGAGGAGTGCAAGTAGGGAAGTGGAGGTGGGGGAGTGGAGGTGGGGTAGTGGAGGTAGGGGAGTGGAGGTGGGGGAGTGGAGGTGGGGTGGGGGAGTGGAGGTGGGGGGGAGTGGAGGTGGGGAAGTACAGGTGGAGGGGAGGGACCAAACGGGGTCACGGTACTTCGGACGGGAAGCACCTAATACTCGAAAAGCGTTACGAGGGACAGACCATCTACGTGTCGCATACACTCCCGGGTCCTTCTCGTACGGTATTTTGGTCTCCGTTAATGACGTTTCTTCGTCCGGTTGGGACACGTGATACGCCTCCTTACTGTTGGTATGACCTAGGTGCATCCTCCTACATTTAGTATTCACTTTTATCTTAAGAGCCATTCTTTTGACCTCTCCTGAACCTGACAGTCTGTTTGAGTCCCAATTTCCCTAAAGAACTTAAGTGTTGTCCCAAAATACTGGTACAGAGAAGTTAATATCGTATTGTCCCGGAGTACGATGATAACCACATAGTCATGATGAAGGTTGTACGACATGGTTGAGAAAATATCACTTATTAAATCAGAAAATATTTGACATCTTCAGGGTTGATTTCATACTGAAGGAATAAAGATGCTTTCATTATAGTACAGTAAACTCCCTCTAGCCCGGACTCGCTTAATCTAGATCCTCTTGAAAACCGGCCTGGGGTCCAGCACCGGACACAAGTATCCCCGACCAAAATCCAGATAGCACGGGGGAAAGTTGATGTAATCGGGGGTTCCAACTGTGGTGGCACAGAAGGGTAACCATGTCATTAGCAGTGACAACTGAAAAATCACACTTCTCATCCACTTAAATAACAAACAACAATTCATCTATGACAATACTCATTGCAGAATCAGTAGCTGTGACGTGTAATATTTTGTTATTTGATCACTAACATAAAATATGATACTATAGGTATACAAACAATTCACTTACTGGAGTTGTCTATTTACTGGAATTTGCATCTAAAAATTAAATTATTTACCTATTATACAGTACAGTACAGCATTGATTACTGTCAAAATAACAATATTTTGAAGTTGCACTGAATTCACATAAAATTTCCGACTTTTTCCAGCCTCCGTTAAAATTGTTTGCCATTTCCAGACCAGTAGACACCCTCATCATCCAACTGAGTACAATTTAATCAATGCATCACAACATGATTTCATGGATAGAATATTCTGCTGACAAACTTAAGTCATTTTCATTGAATTTTTAACAGACCACATGGACCAAGGTCTACCAGTGGATGTGTTGTACGGTCAGTCAAAAGGAACGAGTTTCTGACTCGACTGTCTCTCGTTTGATGCGGGTGTGCGGTTTCATTTTATTTGGGGTTCAACAAACTTTTTGACCATGGATGTATGTGCATTTCTCTAGGGCACTTGATAAAGTCTCACATCCACTACAAGCTGGCCAAGTTCTCATGTTGAACAAATATAAGGAAATACTACTTTACACAGACTGGTAGACCTATGGAACAGTCTGCCAGCACAAGCTGTGGAATCAAGAACAGTACTGGACTACAAAAGAAACCTTGACAAAATTATCAAGAACAATGCAGGGATCTTACATAACCCACTGGTCTCCATCCCTTGGCATAGCCACCTCTATTGGGTGGCCATTAGATAAAAACAGTCTCAAAGGAATACACGTGTAAAAAAACACAAGTGTTACCGCCACAGTAAGATAAACTAGAAGAGACAGAAAGAGGGATGATAAACTAGGCGGGAGAGAACGGATATAGTGTTGACGACGAATTAGCCGAGGTGCTTCAATACGAAACGGATGGCCCTCGAGGGTAGTCCACCGATTTCTACGGGACAGACGACACGTCGGTTCGGACCACTAGACCCTAAGACGTGAGCGATCGTGAAGTATTAGAATCTGCCAAGAAACTCTAAATAACTTTAATAAGTATATTTATGTACTGTAATTTGATCTGATGTATCAACAGTTATAAAACGCGAGTTATATTTAAGATGTTAACAGGCTATGTACTGTACATAGGTTGTATTATTCATACTATGTATCCCGAGATAACAGCATTTGTTATATGAGAATTGTTCTTTGACCGATTAAGTGGTCTCCCAAATACAGGAACTACAGGAAAGTCTGGATAAGGTTCCAAGATCATTGGTCTCCCAAGAAGATAAATAACTGGATGACATGACAACCCAGCAGCCACACGTAGCGTCAACAAGCAGTAGTGATGATAAGCCTGAAGAGCCAAGTGAAAAGATACTGTGGTTAAAGTGTTTTTTATTTATTTGTGGTGTGGTAGTAACGGGTTGTGTTATATACTAATTGTGGGATAAGATCTGATGATCGATTGCGATAATTACACCCCTGGGGAAGCAACAATTAAGTCTGGGATTAGCACAAGTAAAGAAATAAGCCCTGGCTTCTCTTGCCTTACACATCCAAAGTGCATTTCTACACCCAAGTCTAAACAATAATGTGTACTGAACAACTTCCCTTGTTCATGCTCATCTTTCCCTCTTCTGTTGTTCTGTCAGTGAATATATTACTTTCATTGATCTCTCACTTAAAATATTATTCCCTCACCTGACACAACCTCTCCCGGATATCTGAAGAAAAAAATATCTCTGCCTTTCGGTAGTGTGCATACAAGACCGATGCATATAATTCACAATTCAACACACATACAGATTGATATTCTGAATTATGTGACACAATCGTCTTCAACAGCATGGAAATCCTTCATGAGTCAAGCGTGTACAAGGATTCCAGGCAGCCTACAAGACCTAAAGACTCTGGTTGTGAGGCATCCTCTTGGTCGTCTGGTTTCAGCTTACAAGTAAGTTGGTGAAACCTTGGTAATAAGAGTTAGCTTGTCTGTACAGCCTAAGAATAAGTTTCATCCAATCAGAGTGTTGTTTACTTGTACGCTTCACCATTGTCTACTCATGACTCACGAAAATATTTTGAGTTCATACTTATAGTTTTCTCAGTTGATATGGTATAAAAGTTTCATTATCGGTAACTATCATCATTAAGATTCAAATGTGATGGCTCTCTTGATTTTTAATTGTTGATGACTTAGTGTATTTACTAACCTAGAATACGCTCTTCATAAATATATAATAACTTCAACAACATTGTTCTTTCATTATAGAGACAAGTACCTAAATGGGTCTCCACTTAATACCTACGACAAGGACTACAGGAAAGTAACGGCAAGTCATCAGACGTGGAATGATAGATGGCAGGAATACTGGCTTCCAGCTCTCATACACAAAGGATCCGTCGCACCTTCCCCTCAGTACCTCACAACACTAAAAAAGGTTTCGCAGGCATATGGCTTTCTGACAGGGAAGCGTTTTGGGACGTTTAGCCGCCATCGTCTTAATGAAACCAAGAAAGCATCGTCTAACCCCGAGAGAAAGTTTATAACGTTAGCCAAGAAGATGCTGACAGTAGGCAAACACGTTGGTGTCGTTGCTGCTGTCAACATTGGGTACTCCTTCACTATGGCAGAGTTCCTTGAGCACGTATTATGGACCAGGGACGTGGACCTGTTGGACCATCACTGGACCCCCATTAGCCAACTGTGTGGTCCATGTACAGCTGACTACAAGTACATCGTGCGGCATGAGAACCCCAAGGAAGCGGAGTACCTTCTGGGCCTCCTGCACCTTCAGGAAAACACCATTCCGAGGAAACACAAATCCATCGGAGCATTACATGACCTTCAGTACTTTGAAGACGTCCCCAAAGACTTAATGGCCATAATTATTGATATGTATAAACAAGACTTTGATTTGTTCAGTTATGATAAGGTGAAAAAAAGAACAATTTTAACATCTGTATTGTTAACTTCTCTGACCCACTCACTGCAGTACACAGATAAAAACAACAGGTTAATAAGATGAGAATTAAAACGCCATCTACATACAGTACATAGCGCCGGCACAGTGGTCACCAACCCTCCACAGTTCCTTTTACTTTTTTTTTTTTTTTTACTTTTATCCTCTTCGCCACTGATCGGCTTGTTAGCCGCTTGGGCGATCGGTCACGTCTCTTTTCCTTTATATTCTTCACCAAAAGGTCGGCTCGCTAGCCGCCCGGGCGATCGGTCACGTCTCTGTCACGCACTGTTGGCAAATACTTGGATCACGCGCACCTAACGTGCGGGCGGGTCGTGTTGCGTCTCTGTAACAAAGCGTGTTCGGCATCCGGGCCTTCGATGTAGAGCGGCAGAAATTGGACAGTGATTACATAAGTTCGTCAAGATCGTCTTAGTGAGGTGAAAGTGTAAATCGATGTCGGACTTTTCATGCTAGACACGATTGTATTTTTGAAAACTCAATTTCCACCGAGTTGGAGGTACAGCCAGGGTCACAGGCCTATAACCACACAATCACTGCCACATGACAAAGCTTTTATTTTATTTTATTTTTTAGGGTGTTGTGGTCACGGCTGTGATAAAGGCCAACCAGGGAGTGTAGTACTGTGCCTTCAGTTAAATCAGTTCATAGTTGTCATCAGTGAATGCAGAAGAGACTATAATAACTTAAAGTGAATACATATTGGCAATCGAGCTGGTAAGGACAACTGCCAGCCTATTCGTGTCATAGGTGCCACAGAGACTTTAAATTTTATTTTGTTTGTGTGCTTGCTCAAGGACTGAATCTGTGTTTATAATACACCACTCACAGGGAGATACAGTGTACACAGTGATAGTTCATAGTGTCATCAGTGACCGCTGAAGTTGTAAATAACTTAAAGTGAGCGCTCACTAGCAAGCAAGCTGGAAAGGCACCGTGCCAGCTGAAACCAAGTCGTGTCATAGGTGCCACAGAGACTTTAAATTTTATTTTATGTTGATTGTGTGCTTGCTCAAGGACTGAAACTGTGCCTACAATACACCATTCACAGGGAGATACAGGGTACGCAGTCGCAGACGACAACTCCATAGGCAACAGAGAGTAGCTAAGTACTTTTTTCTCTCTTTATTTTCTTTGAAATAGGTGTAGATCTATACACAGTCTACACCCCCCCCACAACAACAACAACCATGAGTTTGGTATGTGATTACTGCAGGGAGACGTCGGATATGGAGGATGCAGGCCTAACTAATGCAACGTCTAGGAAGTTACTAACTGCCGTAAAGCTTGATGGCTGTTGCTGGTATTGCCCTGGCTGCATAGTCAAGGTGAATGAAGCGATTGCAATCCATAAGGGAACGAGTTCTCTAGGGACGAAAATAGATGAAGCAGGAGCCCTGCTGGTTGACAAACTGGAGCAAGTTGAGAAAGAGATCCTTGCTAAGACTGAGGAAGTAGCTAATAGAATGGAGGTGGTTGCTAAGAGGAGCTATGCGGACGTATTAGGAGGGCCACGGGTGGGGGGGGCGGAGAGTAATGCAGAATCAGTACAGGTTCTACAGCAGATTGGGACTCTGAAAAAGTGTGTCGAAGAAATGAAAATTAACGGACCTACTGTTAGGGGAGAGGAGGAACACCAGGAACGGCTCCAGCGCAGGAACAATGTAATAGTTTTTGGAGTCCCAGAGAGCCAGGCAGAGGGAACTGTGAGTAAGGAAACACACGACAAGGTGCTGTTTCAAAATATTTGCACAGAGGTTCTGAAGATTCCAGCAACCCCTCAGGATGTGAGGAGACTGGGACAAAAGCAGGGGGCTAAGCCTCGCCCCCTCAGGATCACATTAGGGAGTGAGGAGGAAAAATGGCAAGTTATCCGGCAGGCAAAAAACTTAGCAAGGAGCGAGGCATTTCGAGATGTATTTATTCACCCAGACCGCACGGTAATGCAGAGGGAACAGCACAAGAAGCTCCTGCTGGACTTGAAGCAGAGGAGGGAGGAGTCGAGAAGGAACGGGGACAGGTGCACATGGGTTATACTCAGGGGGAGGGTAGTGGAAACAAGTGTGCCGACACAGGGCCAGGGGGCAGCAGTGCACCCTCCACCCACTCAACCCCCCACCCGGGAGGCGGCACCAGCTCAGCCTACCGGACAGGAGGGAACGAGCGCCGTGTAAACAATGAAATTTTTAACCACACCCTGCAAAATACAGTGTACTTAGCAAATGCTGCAGCTTCTGAGAATGTGGGTGGAGCGGGTTTATTACTAAGAGCAGAGACGTTACCGAGAACAAATTCTGGCTTGAATGTCATGTACACTAATACCGACACGTTCCTGGATAAGAGGGAGGAGTTTGAAACACTACTAAGAGTACACCAACCAGATATTGTAGGAGTTGTAGAACTGTTGTACAAGAACAGGAGAATCGACCCAGAGGAATGTGAGTTCAGTATTGCTGGATATGACTCATTTACGAACCTAACTCAAGAATCCTGCAGGAGGGGTGTGGTTATCTACGCTAGGCAAGACCTTAGAGCCAGCCAGGCGAGGGTACAGGGAGAGGATGTCTTTGAAGAGTCCAAGTGGTGTAAAATTAAATTAAAGGGAGGGGACTTACTTATCGTCGGGTGTATCTACAGATCCCCGAACTGTGGCCCACTAAATCAAAGGAACTTAAGAACCTTAATAAACAATGCGGCGATGCTCAACCCCAGCCACCTCCTTATCATGGGGGACTTTAACTATGGCGACATCGACTGGAGAAACGAGTCAACCCCGAATGACTTGAATAATCCTGCTACTCTTTTTGTAGAAACTCTGAGAGATAATTTTCTGTTCCAACATGTGAGAGACCCGACACATTACAGAGGGGAGCAAACACCCAAGCCACTTGACCTCATCATAACAAACGAGGAGGGTATGGTGGCCAAACTGGAACACCTTGCCCCAGTTGGCACCAGTCACCATACAGTGTTGTCATTCAGATTTAACTGTTACCTAGTTCAAGATAAGGCCAGGCCAAGGTGCAAATATTACAAGGGAAATTACAATGGGATGAGGGAAGAGATGAGGGGTATCAACTGGCCTGACTTATTAAGGTACAAGAACGCAGACACTACGCTGAATATCATAACTAGTAAAATGACCCATTTGATCGATAAATATATACCCAAGACCAAACCCAGTGCTTCTAGGAATACGAGGGGATCCCTACACATGAACCATGCGGCGGTCGACAAAATTAAGAAGAAAACCCAGAAATTCAAGACGTGGGTTGGGTCAAACGATGAGCAAGACAGGAGGATGTATGCAAGAGCCAGAAACCAAGCAAAGATAGAGTGTAGGAGGGCTGAAAAGGAGTTCCAAAGGCTGGTTGCACGCGAGGTCAAGTCAAACCCAAAGGCGTTTTACCGCTATGCAAAGTCGAAATTGAAAACGCGAGTAGGAGTATCAGACCTGAGGCTTGAAGATGGTAGTTACGCAGATTCTGACCAGGATAAAGCTGAGGCATTGAACAGCTTCTTTTCCTCAGTGTTCACAAGAGAGGATGCAACTAACCTTCCTGCGTTTGAGGACAGACGGTTCGACACAGCACTGACCCACATTGTGTTCACAGAAGAGGGTATTAGAAATAAACTGTCCAGGCTAAAGGTCCATAAGAGTCCTGGACCTGACATGGTGCATCCTAGAGTGCTAAGGGAGCTGTGCAACGAGCTTGCAGAGCCCCTGAAGATTCTGTTTTGTAAATGCCTGGATGAACAAATGGTCCCCAGTGAATGGAAAGTGGCTTATGTGAGTCCTATCTTCAAGAAGGGCGATAGGCACTCCACGAACAACTATAGACCGGTGAGCCTGACCAGCATAATATGTAAAGTACTTGAGAGTATTATCAGAGATGCAGCGATGGAACATCTACTACGAAACAACCTTGTAAAAGATTGCCAACACGGTTTTATGCCGGGGCGCTCTTGCTTGACACAATTGCTCAAGGTATTGGATATTTGGACCCATATTCTAGAACGGGGTGGTAATATCGACAATATTTACCTAGATTTTGCCAAGGCTTTCGACAGTGTACCCCACGAAAGGCTGAAAATCAAACTGGAAGGGTACGGAATTCGGGGAAATGTCCTAGCGTGGATAGAAGACTTTCTACATGACCGCAAGCAATGTGTGGTGATTAATGGCACGAAATCGTCATCTGTACCTGTAACAAGTGGGGTACCGCAGGGTAGTGTATTGGGCCCGCTGTTGTTTGTTTGTTTCATAAATGATATGCCTGACGTTGTACACTCCTCCATACAAATGTTTGCCGATGACGCCAAGTTATTTCGGGAAATTAAGAACCAAGCGGACTGTGAAGAGCTGCAGAAGGACCTCTGTGGGCTCCAGGAATGGTCGAAGGAATGGCTGCTGAGATTCAATGTCACGAAGTGTAAGAGGATGCACCTGGGGCGTACCAACGGTAAGGAGGCGTACCATATGTCCCAACGGGATGAAGAAAATGTACTAGTTGAGACTGTGTGTGAGAAGGACCTAGGTGTGTATGTTGACAATGAGCTGAAGTTCTCGGGCCATTGTGAGAAGAAGGTAAATCAGGCAAATAAATTATTGGGTCTTATAAGAAGGTCGTTCAGATATCTAGACGGTCCGTCCCTCGTGACGATCTTCAGGAGTGAAGTGCTTCCCCATCTGGAGTACTGTCACCCCATCTGGTCCCCGAGATATGCTAGGGACTGTCAGTTGGTTGAAAATGTTCAAAGGAGGGCCACCAAGCTGGTGCCTGCACTTCGGCATCTCAGCTACCCTGCGAGATTGGAGCGCCTGAACTTGCCTAGCTTATACTACAGACGGGCAAGGGGGGACCTAGTTGAGGTTTATAAGCATCTCAGGGGGCACTACTCAGTTGAGTGTCCTTACTTGGAGCTGGCGGACGCTCGCCCCACAAGGGGTCACAGCTCAAGATTGAAGAAGCCGCAAGTCCGGAAAACCGTGAGGGCAAACTTTTTCGGAGTGAGGGTTGTAAACTCTTGGAACAATCTACCAGAAAGGGTTGTGACGGCACCGAGTGTGAGCTCTTTCAAGAGAAGACTTGACCAACACTGGAGCGGGTTCAGGTACATTCAGGAGCCGGTGCATGCCCAGTATTTGCCAACAGTGCGTGACAGAGACGTGACCGATCGCCCGGGCGGCTAGCGAGCCGACCTTTTGGTGAAGAATATAAAGGAAAAGAGTCGTGACCGATCGCCCAAGCGGCTAACAAGCCGATCAGCGGCGAAGAGGATAAAAGTAAAAAAAGTAAAAGTAAAAATTATTTAGCTAGAAAAATACAGACGCTGTGCAAAGCGGACAATGACAACGTAGACATGACTGAGCCACCATGTTTACTAGTATCATACAGTGTAGTCTTCACTTTAGGTGTATTTAATCTTATGTTTGGTTAGGTTAGGTTAGGTTAGGTACTGAGTTCGTGTTTATTGTGTTATGCCATAACTTAGCAACTTTCTTTGATGGAAGCAACTTCCGGGGACGAGATATTTGCCGGTGTCCAAACGACTTTCTCAAACACAGAAAAATCCCTTGTCCTCGGATTTCTTTTTTTCGGTTACCGGGAAAAGTTTCCCAGAGACTAAACAACACAGACAGACACTAGCCCACATCCCAGAATGTTTCTGGGTGCTGGGGAAAGATTTCCGGGAGTCTAAACTACCGGAGTCCGTATAAGCAGTTCTTCTTAAGTTAGAAATTCCAT
>NW_024720352.1:0-16157 GCF_018991925.1 Homarus americanus
CTGACAAATAGAAAAATATTTCAATGTTTCTTAATTCAATTGTTGTTTCAAAAAATATCAATTTGTTTATCAAAAATGCTGTAATAGAAATAACTTAATAATTTCTTAGAACATAATGTTTTATACAATGATATAAGTAACTGCGACAATCAATATGCCCTACTTACAATAATTAAAATGTAGAATTCGTCTGGTAGAGTAGGTGCAAGTGCAATGAGAGCAAACCACCGTCTATGATATCTAGAAGGAGAGTGAGCCGGGCGCCTTATCCTCACGCTTGGTACAAGTCAAAACAAGAATTAAACTGTCCCACACGGAGAGCCTGTTCATGTTCATGTTCTGACATGCATATTGTACACAAGCTATAGAACCATAAAATACTCCATAATCCTTATGCTTACATGAGATTAGTTAATATCAAGTGAATAATTCTAATCAAGTCTCATTAATTTGTTGAAATACTGATATTTGAAACTTTAAGGTATAATTGATGTAGGTGAGGGTTATTTCAATTCATTTTTGTTTGCTAATCTCAAGTTCAGACATAAAGAGGCACAATATTTTGACTACCAAATTTGATTTTTAACATGTTGACAAAATTGACACACCCTACTCTCCAGCCTCACCAACAAGGACTTCCATATCTGCTTCCAGAAGTGGGAGTAGCAGAATCAACACTGCATTGAGGCCTCTGGAGAATATTTTGAGAGTGACTAAAGTTTTACTGTCCTGTACGATCTTGAAAAATATAGATTTTAAGAAACCAGTCTGTGAACTTTTGGATCAAACTTCGTATATCTATTTCTCTCGTCAAACTTTGTAAAAAAAAAAAAATCACATATTCTGTTGGCCTATAAAACTTCATAGGCCATACCACAGTAATATGCATATTTCCCAAATTTTGTAGGCCCTGGGCAGTGCCCAGTATGCCCCTTTGATAATCAAGCCCTGTGTATATGGGATCCTGTCTGTGCTGAATAAACTCTTCTGGCATTAGCCAAATAAAATATTAAAAGTGATGTCCCTGTGGTGCCCCTGTTACAATAAATGTATGTGCACTGTTTCAATATGCCTTATCCTATAATGATTTAGCATGTGCTAAGAAAGTGTGTGGTGAATGGTGATGGTGAAGCTTTGCAGGCATGGATTGCAAAGTAGTGATGCCAGGGTATTCAAGCCATGTGGTGAAGAGTGTAAACATGAATTATTGGTAAGGACACAAGTTGATGTGATGAGACGAGGCAAATGTAATTAAAAATCACCGTCTTTTGATGTGAACTGCATCTTAACAAATTGCATAATACATTGGCTTAATTTACTGATAAATCTCATCTTTATTATGTATACAATAAGATTTCAGAAGTCTCATAATTAATATAATAAGGAAGCTTAAAGAAACTGTGTTGTCAAAATCAACATCCTGTGGAAGAGACCTAAACTATTGAACGTAACAACTCAAAACATATGTACCTGTATATAACTTGGCAATTTATAGTACAGTACCTGGCTGTGCTGGTTGGTATCCTGGGAGAGTACTTAGAGCAATTAAAACAGCAGCAATGACAGCTGGGCCTCCATGAATGTGTAATTCACAGCTGTCCTCTCCTGTGAAGCTGTAAGGACCAGGGAACCATAACACCAACCCTCGATCCAGTCCTTCTCCTATAAATGTACCAAACGAGCTTAAAATAGTGCAACAGAATTGTACTAATGAATGCAGGAATAGTTAAAAAGAAAGGTGAAATGCAATAGTATTTGAAGAATACTAATCTGCTGAGTGTATGACAGAACATATATTAAATTGGGAGGAGATTGAAATTCCTTTTTATGATGGAAGGTAAATGGACAGCCTGTAATCAGGGGCAGCAGATCTAGGAATATCAAAAGGGGGGGATCCAAGAAGTTGTGGGTGGGGTAACATGGCAAGCACAGCGAGCCCACCCAGCTGGGTTTTTATATATATATATATATATATATATATATATATATATATATATATATATATATATATATATATATATATAAAATTGAGAATGCTATAACGAACGAAACTCCTACAACGAACATTATTTAAATTTTTTTTATTACAAGTATTAATGATATTCTTTATTTCAGGGGTTTAGATGCATATTAATGCACTTTTTTTTACAATTTTTACAATTTTATATTATATTTTTCAGTGTTAAGTGGTTGTATTTGGTGGCCTGGAACGGATTAATCCTATAACGAACGAATCCTATAACGAACAAGGTTCTAGAACCAATTAGATTCGTTATAGCATATATTATAATATATATATATATATATTAGGGTGGTCCAAAACTATATGGTAAAAAATATAAGTAGTAATATATTGCCTCCACAAGCCTTAAAATTGTCCATTTGGTTCATAGATAAGGTCTGTAAAATTTTATCCATATTCATTAACAATTAGAGGTCAATCCATTTTGCATATTATACTTGTAGTGTAGGACTGAATTTTCTTGTCCGCATGATACAGTCTTAATATACACAACACATTATATTGGGTATATTTCAATGTATATAGCCTAGTTGCCTATTTGGAAAGGGCAAAGAGTCAAGTATTGAGGCTAGATATGAAGCAAGGGAAGAATTTAATAAAACAGGACAAGCTTTCCACTACGATCCTTCTTCTTCATCGTCATCATCATCAGAAGAGTATCAGCCATCAGCTCCTATTCCATTTTCGTCTGGAGCACCTCCTTTGAAGCGTTCTAGAAAAACTGATATTATCAAGTCACCAGTAGTCATTGAAGCCATGGACCGTACCAATTTATCAGACAGAAATGCTGTGTTTGTAGCTGGGGCTGTAGCACAAGCTCTTGGACACGATATTGCAGACATGTCGTTTTCTAGGAGTACGATTCAAAGGTACAGAGCAAGTGGGCGTAAGCAAGCAGCTGAAACAGACCGAAAATCATTTTCTCCAGATGAACCTCTTCTCCTACATTGGGACGGAAAACTCCTTCCTGACGTACAGAACACAACTGCTAGTCGCATTGCCATTGTGGTGACATTTAATGGACAAGAGAAGCTGCTAGGAGTACCCAAAAAAGAGAGAGAAACTGGAGAAGCACAGGCCGAAGCATGTTTGGAAGCAATTAAATCATGGAATGTTGAGAAATTGGTTAAAGGACTTGTATTTGATACTACTGCTTCCAATACAGGATTACATCGTGGAGCATGTGTCCGCATTGAAGATGAACTGGAACAGGAACTTGTTTGGATAGCATGCAGACACCATGTGCTAGAAATTATGCTAAGCGATGTCTTCAGTTTGATCTGTGGGTCAACTGGAAGTCCTGAGACTATTCTGTTTAAGCGCTTCAAAAAGCAGTTGAGGTCCATTTCGCTCAATGACTTCATTCCAGCACCAGAAAGCATGTTTGAGGACCCAATGCTTCAAATTCTAAGGAAGGAGTTGCTTGAATATTTGCCAGTAGCCCTGCAGGATAATCAGCCACGAGATGATTATAGGGAGTTTCTAGAACTAGCTCTTTTGTTTCTTGGTGGACTGCCAAGTAGTAAGGTTTCCTTTCGAGTTCCTGGTCCTACACACCATGCAAGATGGATGGCAAAAGGAATCTATGCTCTCAAAATCTATCTGTTCAAACATCAATTCACATTATCAACACGGGAAGAAAACAATATCACACAACTGGCTTTGTTTGTGAGCATAATGTATGAGAGATTCTGGCATGAAGCACCAATGGCTGTTCGAGCTCCATTCAATGATTTGCAGCTAATGAAGGTTTTAAAGGAATATCCTCATGAGAAAGTTGCACACGCAGCACAAGCAGCAATTAGCCGACATCTCTGGTATCTATCAGAACATCTTATCGGTCTAAGCTTATTTGATGACAGGATCGATACTGAAACCAAGAAGAATATGGTACAAAACTTCCAGTGCCCAAAGAAACAGGACTTTTCAAGGCGTATTGTCCTATCTGATGAAACTCCTATCAGTAATGTGGCCTCATTTGTTACTGAGCGTGCATTAGATATTTTTGATGTTCTTACACTAGATGGCAAAGAAAGAGCACAACTGTTCTTGAGTAAGGATCCCAAAACATGGAAAGACGATGAAGTGTTTATCACAATGAGAGATCGTGCGATAAATATGAAGGTGGTGAATGACAGCGCAGAGAGGGCAATTGCTCTCAAAGAGCGTTATAATGAGTCTATAACGCAAAATGAGGACCAAAAGCAGTACCTTTTACAGGTTGTTGCAGCTCATCGCAAGAAGTTACCAACGGCAAGCAAAGCTGCTATGATGAAGGGATACAAATAAAGAATGTGTATTGGTGTTCTAGAGTTATTTAGTTTGTAATTTGTAAAACTTATAATTGTATTTTGCTGAATAAAGACAATGTGTTTATAATGTGTTTATCTAGCCCCGAAAAATCCTTATTACGTACTAAATGGAAAAAAGAGGACATTGGATTGACCTCTAAATATGCTTTAAATGATCCAATTTTTTTCTGGGATGCATTTTGTACCTAATGGACAAAAATAAACCTTGTGGAGAAAACGTATACAAATATGTGATATTTTGGACCACCCTAATATATATATATATATATATATATATATATATATATATATATATATATATATATATATATATATATATATATATATATATATATATATATATATATATATATATATATATGTATATGTATATGTATATGTATATATGTATATGTATATGTATATGTATATATATATGTATATGTATATGTATATATATATATATGTATATGTATATATATATATGTAATGTATATGTATATGTATATGTATATATATATGTATATGTATATATATGTATATGTGTATATACTCACTATGCTGTAACAACCTATATATATATATATCCTTATACTTGCTGCTGCTCAACATAACCAGCATATATGTATATAACATATATATATATATATATATATATATATATATATATATATATACTTCTATATATATATATATATATATATATATATATATATATATATATATATATATATATATATATATATATATGCTGTATAACAACATATGTATGTATATATATATATATATATATATATGTATATATGCAGTTATTACACCCCATAGCAGGGATCAATTGAACCCCAGAGGGATACGTTAAAGTGAAATCCGCGTTAAGTGAACAACAGAACATATGGGATTAATTCCAATAGAAACCGGCCCGACCCCCAAACTCCAGTTTTTGAAGGCACATACCTATGTTGTAGTAAAAATAACATCTTAATTTTATGATGGTACATGCACACAATTAATACTTAAGAGAAATAGAGAAATACAGTCGCCAAGTTAATGTCCATTCAAATAATGGACTCAACTCCCTCCCCTCTCACACTACACAGCCGGCTAACAGATGGTCGGTCGGTCCCTCCCTCCCCCCCCCACCCCCCACCAACCGTCCCAAGGAGATGTGTGGGATAACCTCAAACTAAAGTTAGGAAAATATAATTGACATTGTTGGATTCCTTGTAAGACCAGGAATATTTTGAATATAAATGTCATATATTTTGGACAAAAGATAACATAGTTACCTAGAGAAAAAATTTTATCTAAAAATTGTAAGTTTAAAGCAAAATATATGATGTTTATATTCAAAATGATCACCAAATTATAAGAATTCCAGTAATGTAAATTATATTCTGACCGGGTAATTTGTATGAATTTTATGAGCTAAAACAAATATCTTCAGTTAATAAAAAAAAAAATAATCTTCACGACACTATCTGTCAATCAAAGTACCCCACCTTGCCTCCCCCCCTCTTCCAACCGCGCGGTCAGTCCCAACCCTCCCCCCACCCCCACCAATCCTCCCTTCCAGAGTTTTTAACATTTAGTATTAAATAATACCTCAGATTAAAGTTAGGATAATATAATTGACATTGCTGGATTCCTTGTAAGACCAGGAATATTTTGAATATAAATGTCATATATTTTGCACAAAAGATAACATAGTTACCTAGAGAAAAATTTTTATCTAAAAATTGTAAGTTTAAAGCAAAATCTATGATGTTTATATTCAAAATGATCACCAAATTATAAGAATTCCAGCAATGTAAATTATATTCTGACCGGGTAATTTGTATGAATTTTATGAGCTAAAACAAATATCTTCAGTTAATAAAAAAATAATAATTCTTCACAGGGTAACAGATGGTCGGTCGGTCCCTCCCTCCCCCCCACCCCCCACCAACCGTCCCAAGGAGATGTGTGGGATAACCACTAAATTTTAATAAATAATACCTCAAACTAAAGTTAGGATAATATAATTGACATTGCTGGATTCCTTGTAAGACCAGGAATATTTTGAATATAAATGTCATATATTTTGCACAAAAGATACCATAGTTACCTAGAGAAAAATTTTTATCTAAAAATTGTAAGTTTAAAGCAAAATATATGATGTTTATATTCAAAATGATCACCAAATTATAAGAATTCCAGCAATGTAAATTATATTCTGGCCTGGTAATTTGTATGAATTTTATGAGCTAAAACAGGCAGTCGGCAGGGTGGCGGCAAATCTAAAAATAGCGTCTCGGACACTCACCGCGTATATGTGGAAAAAATCCGCGTTAAGTGAAAGTTCAGCTTTGGCAAGGCACCGCGTATATGCGAAAACGCGTTAAGTGAAACCGCGTTAGGCGGGGTAAAACTGTATATATATATATATATATATACACTATATATAGATAGATATATATATACTATATATATATATATATATATATATATATATATATATATATATATATATATATATATATATATATATATATATATATATATATATATATATATATATATATATATATATACACACACACAGTGAACCCTCACTTTACGCGGTTAATTCAACCCACAGGGTACCGAGGAAAGTGAGAAACGCGTAAAGTGAACAACATAACATATGGGATTAAATGAAATAGACCGGCTGACCCCCAACCTCCACTTTTTCCAACACAATACCTATGTTCTAGTAAAAATAACATCTTAATTTTATGATGGTACATGCACACAATTAATACTTAAGAAAAATAGAGAAATACAGTCGCCAAGTTAATGTCCATTCAAATAATGGACTCAACTCCCTCCCTCTCTTCTCACACTACACTCGCTGGCTCTTCCCTCTCTGAGAAATTTTTGGGGGAAAACCACTAGATTTTAAGGTATAGTAATAAATAATACCTCAAACTAAAGTTAGGATAATATAATTGACATTGCTGGATTCCTTGTAAGGCCAGGAATATTTTGAATATAAATGTCATATATTTTGCACAAAAGATAACATATTTACTCAGAGTAAACATTAGATCTAAAATTTGGATGTCTAATGCAAAATCTATGATGTTTATATTCAAAATGATCATCAAATTGTAAGAATTCCAGCAATGTAAATTATATTCTGGCCGGGTAATTTGTATGAATTTTATGAGCTAAAACAAATATCTTCAGCTAATAAAAAAAAATATTCTTCACACCATACCAGATGGTCGGTCGGTCCCTCCCTCCCCCCACCCACCCTCCCTACCAGATAAATGTGTGGGAAAACCAGAATATTTGCCTTTTTAGTAATAAATAATAAATCAGACTAAAGTTAGGATAATATAATTGACATTGCTGGATTCCTTGTAAGACCAGGAATATTTTGAATATAAATGTCATATATTTTGCACAAAAGATAACATATTTACTGAGAGTAAACATTAGATCTAAAATTTTTATGTCTAATGCAAAATCTATGATGTTTATATTCAAAATGATCATCAAATTGTAAGAATTCCAGCAATGTAAATTATATTCTGGCCGGATAATTTGTATGAACTTTATGAGCTAAATAAAAAAATTATACTTCACCTGCGTAAAGGGGTACATGCACCGCGGAATGTGAGCATTCCGGTTTCGGTAGGGTATCGCGTAAACCTGGAAACGCAGAATGTGGGACCGCGTAAAGCAAGGGTTGACTGTATACAGTTAACCCTCACTTTACGCGGTTAATGTAACCCGCAGGGTCCCGCGTAAAGTGAGAAACGCGTAAAGTGAATAACATAACATATGGGATTAATTGAAATAGAGTCCGTGCCGACCCCCAAACTCCACTTTTTGACGACACACAACTATGTTGTAGTAAAAATTTTATCTTAACTTTATGATGGTATGAAAAAACAAGTAATATAGAAGAGGTTAGGTTAGGAAAAATAAAGGTTAACATAGGAAAAATAAAGGTTAGGTTAGAAAAACTAAAAGTTAGGTGGAACACTTACGGTAGTAGAAGAGATGGGTCGGCATACGGGGATGGAGGCTGGTTCCGAGGCAGAGGGCAGATTACTGGCCCTCAGGTGAATCACCATCACTGTCACATACAGTTGTCAGGGCTTCCCTGACAAATCCCTCAAAGTCATCTTCACTGTCACTATCACTGGCTTGGGTTGGCTGTGGTGGGTTGCGGGCGAAGAACTCGGTTATGCTTTTTTGACGGCTGGTGTTAATGTTGTTTTGATACACCGTGATGTACGGCTCCATAGCCTGCACCAGCCGGGTATGGAAGACTTCATAGCGGTCATCGTCATTGTCGCGGGAAAGGAAGGACTTCATTTTCTCTGCACACTCCATGGCACCCTTAATATCACTATGAGTTAAACTGTGTTCTTCGGAGAATGACGCACCTTCTTCCTCCTCTTCACTGGCGTGATCTTCTTCCAACATCTCGTCGGCAGTCACTTCAGGATCTCTGATCACCTCCAGGATGTCGTCGTTGGTGGTCTCGGAGAAGCCTGGAACTGTAACAGTCTGCGCAGCTTCTCTGGCAAGGTCCACTGCTACTGCAACATTCTGAACCTCACCAGTCACAGATTGACTCCTCCTCTCACCTGGTATTCCATGCAACACATGTCTCCATGCGTGACGAATTGTAGCAATAGACAGCTGATCCCATGACTCCACCAAGAAGTCCACAGCTTTCTTGATGTTAAATACTCTCCAGAATTGTTTGAACAGTATTTTTTGCTGTGCCAACTGTTGATCCTCATCTTCTTCGCTCTTGCTATCGGTGGTGGTGTCACTCAGGTTACGCAACTCTTCCCTGGTGTTGGTGTAGTCGTTCAGGAGTTTGAATTTTTTTGTTGAGAATGCAGCTTTTACATTACAGATTAACTCTTGGTCCATGGGCTGTAATATAGACGTAGTGTTGGGAGGAAGGAAGACCACTTTTACGTTGGGGTGACGATCTAACAGTAGGGGCGAGTGTCCTGGTGCGTTGTCCAGCAGCAACAAAATCTTGAATGGCACATTCTGTCGCTCACAGAATTTCTTTACATCGGGAACAAAACAGTCATCAAACCAGGAGAGGGACAGTGTAGAGAACATCCACGCCTTACGTGCGGTCAGCCAGTGGACATTTAGCTTGGTCATGTCCATGGTTTTGTAGGCGTGCGGCTTGCGTGCTGTGTGGATCACCGATAACTTGAGCTTACAGGTACCGGAGGCATTGGTGGTAAACAGGACGGTGATGCGTTCCTTCTGCATCTTCCGGCCCCGAATCCTGCTGGCATTCTTTACAACGAAGGACTTGGAAGGTAGCTTTTTCCAGAAAAGACCAGATTCGTCCATGTTAAACACCTGGTCGTCACTGTACTGTCCTTCCTCCATAATCTCACGTAAAAACGGAGGAAATTCCCTAGCCGCAGCACGGTCAGCACTCGCTTCTTCACCACCAATGTTTATATTGGTGATCTTGTTCCGGATCTTAAACCTCTGTAACTACCCAGAGGAAGCATTAAAGGGTTTGGGCTCTGTAATTCCCATCTTTCGTGCCACTGCCATGTACAGTTCACGTGCGTAGTCCTTAACAGAGCGCGTGTTGACTGCCATGTTCCGTCGCGCCTGACGCATCAAGTACCTCACAAGTAATTTTTCTGTCTTGAGAAGCACCTGGTTGTGAAAATACTTGATCATAGAAGCACCTGTAGACTTTGTGATCTTCATGTGCTCCTTTATCTTGGCTGCTTCCTCTTTATTGTTCGAATCGTAGATTCATTCACACCATGCTGGCGCGCCAAATCAACCTGCCTTGTTCCTTTCTCCAACTCTTGGATGATGGTATACTTCACCTAGTAGCTTAAGGAACGTCGTGTCTTCTTTGGCTTAGTGCCGCTGGGTCCAGGTAAGGAAAGGTTTCTCTCTGGGGGTGGTGGTCCGGCGGAAGCCATTTTACGGAACAATGGGTGCACGTTTACACGGTGCGGCCTTGAGGGATGAAACTGCTGCGGCTAGGTCAAGCGTCGTCTTTCCTCCCTCCCTCCCTCCCCCGGGTGGACACGTCATAATACTTTAAGCCAATTACAGCTAGCAGCAGAGGGGGGTAGGGATACATGGCCAATCACAGTCCGATACGTCATATGACGTCAGTGATAACGCAACAAAGACACACACTGCGCAACCTTACCGCGCGGCTTGCCCAAGCGGAGGGAGGAGGAGGGAGAGGCAAGGAGCACAGGCAGGCAGGCGGGCGGGTGGCGGGTGGGGCGAATCTAAAAATAGCGTCGCGCCAGACACTCTCCGCATAATGGGGTTCACGTACCGCGTAATGTGAGCACGTTAGGTTCTGGCAAGGCACCGCGTAAACGTGGAAACGCGGAATGCGGGACCGCGTAAAGTGAGGGTTAACTGTATATATTTTGGGGCAAATTGCTTTTTTTTTTAAATCTGACCAATATCATTGGCATTTTGAGGCCATTTTGAAACCATGTGCCCTTGATATTTGGAAATATTCTGAGGTCACTAATAATTACTTTTTTCTATACAAAAATGCCTGAGTACAGTACTGCATTTAAGAAAAAGTATCGGAATTTTATGATGAAAAGGGGGGTCCCAAACCCCCCAGGGCCCCCATGGATCTGCCCCAGATGTGTTAAAGATTTTACCATTCAATGCCAGGATATATGGCTGCCCATGTTCCAATTCTTATCAATCACATAAAACAACATCTGGTTGGGCTCTTAACATTATGGTGTATAATTTCAAACATAAAACTGTGTGGATGATTTGAGGCTGTCTTCTGTTGCACTCCCTGAAGTTAAAGAGGAATAAGAATAATCATCATCATATAACTGTTTTAGGGCCATTTTCCATGCTTGCATGGGCTAGCTGTGATTACTTGATGATTACTCTCTCATCAGGTCATTATCTCAGAGATCATGTCTTACAAACTCTCTCCATGTCATTCTTGGCATTCCTTCCTCCATTCAAACTCAGGCATCTTTTGACCAAGATGGTCTCCTCCATTCTCTCTACATACCTAAACCATCTCAGCCTATCCCTTCACAAACATTGCCAATACTCTCAATACCCAGCTGCCTTCTTCACTCTGAACAGGATTTCCTATTTTTCAATGTCACATTACACATTTGTCTCACTCTCATCATTTTCATTTCAGCTGGTTCAAGCTTGTGTATCTCATCCTCCACAAATGTTCAAGTTTCAGAGCCATACAACATCACACTTCTCATGTCCGTTGCATACATCTTTCCTGGCACAAGAAGAAAAGGTTTTCTTGCTGATAAAGGTATTGCTTCTTGCACTGATCAAATCACCCAGGTAACCGATATAGTAACTAAAATATCAGTATATTTAGTATAACTAGAGATTGCACAGTAGGGTCGGGATATATTGCTACTTTAATAAAGATTTTTTTATATCGTGGCTACCAAAATTATTGACATTTTCCTACATATACCCGGTAGCGATATTTTTATTTTATTTCGCGAGAGAAATTGTGCAGGAAATATTTCAAATTTATCACTACTACCAAAATTATCAAAACTTTCCAATATACAGTAGACTCACAACTTACGCAGGGGTTACGTTCCTGGGACCTCATGTACAGTGAGTTCTGCTATAACGCGTGTTTTGATAACGCGAATTTGATCGAATGCGATTTATGAATTCGGAACAATATTTGTATAATGCGAACTCGTTTGCTCTAACGCGATTCCACTCGAACGGTTGTTGTGACTTCAGTTCACGTTCGACATCACATGTTCAATTGAGTTATGTGTTTTGTTTGTGAACAATTGCAGAAATAATGTATGTAATATTTATGTATACAGTATACCTATATATTATAAGTAAATTGTAAAATTTTACATAAAAGAGAAAATCAAATTACATAGCGTTTTACACCCGCGCTCTCTTTACATCATACACAGTGTTTACAGTTTACGTTCGACATCACATATTCAATTGATTTATGTGTTTTGTTTGTGAAGAATTGCAGAAATAATTTATGTAATATTTATGTATACAGTAAACCACTCACAAGGTCCTACAGTACCACTAATTATTTTATACTGAAACTTACGTTTGGGAAGCTGGATTAAAATGAAGATTACCGGTATATTAAAATAATAAAAATGTATTATAAACCAGTCTAACATACCGTAATAAACACAGCTGCTATTATCATCCACCCCCCACCCCCATTTGCCAGTGACAAGAAAGGGAAAGTGACCTTGACTGTGACCGCCTGTGGCTATTTTTAGCCGTCCTTGTGTTCGGAGGTGGTCAGTAATGCATATCTGTATATTTACTGATCAATATATTTATCTCCTATAATTAATTCATTTAAAATTTATTTTTTGCAAAGAATATTCAGTAAATGACTGCATTAATTCTTGAAACTACCTACAGTGGTAAATTTAGGATATAAATAATGAACAGAAGTCACGTCATGGATTCGGAGTTTGGTCCTTAACGATCACCATAAATGTAGCCTCCCTTTGTCGCGAAACACGTATATAAATTAAAGAAAATACTTGCAGTATATTTAATATATTACAGTATATTATATATATAAATAAATAAACAAATAAATTCAAATTCCCTTATCATCCTGTGTCATATACAGAAATACTTGAGTCCCTGAGCGAGTACACAAAAAGAAAACGGAGGACTGAGACATCCTGAAGTGGGTAGAGAACGGACATCTCTACTGGGGGACTCAAACGTTTCTTATGTTTTGTGGGCGCTGTAGCATAATATGAATAATATGTAAATTACAATTTACTTATACAGGTATATATGTACATGTAAATTGTAAAAATTTAAATAAAAGAAAAACTAAATACGTAGCATTTAAAGTGTACTGTACAGTATGTACAGTGGTGTGGCTTGGCGCGGGGTTATGCAGTGTTTACAGTTCACGTTTGACATCACATGTTCAATTGATTTATGTGTTTTGTTTGTGAACAATTGCAGAAATAATTTATGTAATATTTATGTATACAGTATACCTGTACAGTATATGTAAAATGTAAAATTTTAACTAAGAGAGAAAAACAAAATACGTAGCGTTTTAGACCTGCGCTCTCTTTACTCCACACGTTCACCTTGGAAGACGTGAGAAATTTTTAAGCGTCCTCAGTGAATTCTGATTTACTGTTTCTCCAATTTTGTGACTATGGAAAAGAAGAATATCTCCGGGAAGCATTCTGGTGATCGCATTTCTGGTGGTGATCGTAAAAGAAAGGCTATAACACTTGAAGGCAAGCTTGATGTTGTCAAGCGTTTTGAAAATAAGGAAAGAACATGTGATATTGTGCGTGCAACGGGAATAAAGGAGTCTACTTTGGCGGAAGCTTCTCCCAGATTTAATTCATGATTTTACAGGCTTTGATGCATCAGAGGAGCTCCCAAAAATTACAGAAAATTGTGTTTCTCTTGCAAAGCAAGTTGACTTTGCTGAAGTGGAAAGCGCTGATGTTGAAGAACTGCTCGAGTCCCACTGTGAAGACCTCTCTACAGAAGATCTACAACAACTTGTTGATTCTGGGAAAATAGAAGATGCCGAAGATGAAGAAGTCCAGGATGCAAAACCACGAGAGTTTCCCACTTCTGTTTTATCTTCTATCCTGAGGGAAGTTGATACGCAGTTGCAGCGCTTGGAAGACAATGACTACAATGCAGAAAGGAGCAGGATTGCAGTTTGTGGTGTTAAATCTTTTTTGGCACCTTATGAACAGCTTCTTTGTGAAAGAAGAAAGACGGCAAAACAGCAAACATTAGACGTCTTTTTTAAGTCAACCCCCAAGAAGCAGACTGAAGACACTGAACCACAGCCATCCACTTCTGGAATTAGACGTTTTTTTCTTCCCTCCCATGCAACCAAATCTGCACCTGATGATGATACTGATGATGACGATGACAACTGTCAAATCCTGTCTGCATGACTCCTCAACCTCAACATCAACCTTCTCCCCCATCAAGTTAAATTCATATTTTTTCAAGGTAAAGTGTAACATTTACTGTATGATTTCATTATTAGATATGAATGTAACATTTATTTAGACTGTGCTATCCTTTGTGTTAGGCTAACTACGAAATTTTTTTTCGATTTGGAGTAATCTGCACCTAACCCTATTTTCTCCATAAGCCCTGTTATTTCTATTACGCGATTTTCTATAACACGATATTTTACAAGAACACAATTATCGCGTTATAGCAGAACTACCTGTACAGTCAGAAACTCTCCTAAATTGCCCTTATATATATATATATATATATATATATATATATATATATATATATATATATATATATATATATATATATATATATATATATATATATATATATATATATATATATATATATACAGTTGTACCCACTTAACGCGGTCAATAGAACCCAGAGGGTCCCGTGTTAAGTGAAATCCACGTTAAGTGAACAACAGAACATATGGGATTAATTCCAATAGAAACCGGCCCGACCCCCAAACTCCACTTTTTGAAGACACATAACTATGTTGTAGTAAAAATAACATCTTAATTTTATGATGGTACATGCACACAATTAATACTTTAGAGAAATACAGTCGCCAAGTTAATATCCATTCAAATAATGGACTCAACTCCCTCCCCCTCTCACACCACACTGCCGGCTCTTCCCTCTCTGAGAAATTTTTGGGGGAAAACCACTAAATTTTAATAAATAATACCTCAAACTAAAGTTAGGATAATACAATTGACATTGCTGGATTCCTTGTAAGACCAGGAATATTTTGAATATAAATGTCATATATTTTGCACAAAAGATAACATACTTACTTAGATTAAAAATTTTATCTAAAATTTGAATGTCTAATGCAAAATATATGATGTTTATATTCAAAATGATCATCAAATTATAAGAATTCCAGCAATGTAAATTATATTCTGACCGGGTAATTTGTATGAATTTTATGAGCTAAAACAAATATCTTCAGTTAATAAAAAAAAAAAATAATCTTCAGGACACTATCTGTCAATCAAAGTACCCTACCTTGCCTTCCCCCTCTTCCAACCGCGCGGTCAGTCCCAACCCTCCCCCCACCCCCCGCCAATCGTCCCTTCAAGAGATGTGGGGTGAAAAAAATAAATTTTAACATTTTGTATTAAATAATACCTCAGATTAAAGTTAGGATAATATAATTGACATTGCTGGATTCCTTGTAAGACCAGGAATATTTTGAATATAAATGTCATATATTTTGCACAAAAGATAACATACTTACTCAGATTAAAAATTTTATCTAAAATTTGTATGTCTAATGCAAAATATATGATGTTTATATTCAAAATGATCATCAAATTATAAGAATTCCAGCAATGTATATTATATTCTGACCGGGTAATTTGTATGAATTTTATGAGCTAAAACAAATATCTTCAGTTAATAAAAAAAAAAATATTCTTCACAGGGTAACAGATGGTCGGTCGGTCCCTCCCTCCCCCCCACCCCCCAACAACCGTCCCAAGGAGATGTGTGGGAAAACTAGAATACTTAACTTTTTTGTAATAAATAATACCTCAAACTAAAGTTAGGATAATATAATTGACATTGCTGGATTCCTTGTAAGACCAGGAATATTTTGAATATAAATATCATATATTTTGCACAAAAAATAACATATTTACTCAAGAGTAAACATTATATCTAAAATTTGTATGTCTAATGCAAAATCTATGATGTTTATATTCAAAATGATCATCAAATTGTAAGAATTCCAGCAATGAAAATTATATTCTGGCCGGATAATTTGTATGAATTTTATGAGC